>NC_091298.1:23081527-23146527 GCF_038502225.1 Cherax quadricarinatus
TAATACCCTGTAAACCTCCTGCAGGTGATTTGCTAATAATAATTTTTCACACAAAGCTTTAATAACGCTAAATTACCCAACTTCTTATTTAAATGTTTGTTAATCTTTGAGAACATTTTGGATTAATTTTGGCACCTGTGTAGGTATCAATGTCATTTTTATGAAAGAAAATGGGAAAATTGAAATACTACTTTGCAAACGATAGTAATAACTTGCAAGTGTTACACCCGATTAGCTTCAACAATGAGAACTTGATAATTTAGACTGAGCGGCTTCAAGATTTATAAGTAGTGTGTTCTAAGATACTGATCTCTCAAGTAATAGGAGAATGTCTCGTTAGTTTAGCTTCAAAGCTGGTGTTTCCTTAAGATACCTGCTGTCCAATGTTCACCCACCAGTAAAATAGGTACCTGGGTGTTAGTCGACTGCGACAAAATTGGCGTAATTTGCCAGAAATGCTTCGCATAAAAAGGGGGCTTTCTATGTAGTAGTATATTGATACCAGCTAGGCTTGTATACTTATATATGTACTTGTAGAAATAAGATTTTATTTTATAGAAAGGTTTCAATTAGGTTTAGGATGTTATAATTTACCATTTTTATTAAATTTGGATATTAGTCTACATATAATGACTTGTGAATGTCTCTTCTGATTCCCTTTGAAATCTCTACTAATATTTAATTGCGTAAGAAAGTTATGTCGCACTCTGTACTATTGCTATCGTGTACACTGAAGAACAGGAGGCTGGGATACCTTCCTAGGGTCGCACAACCACCGAAATATATCTTGTTTTAACACTAATGATGTAAATACTAATCTAAATCTAATCTGCTGTAAATACAAAATTAACAAGAGATATTAATGCTGTTACCGTCATGAAAGTCATGATGGACTGTGTAGAGACTCACACCAACATACTCTGGCGACCCTCCTACATGTACGCCCTCCTGCCTGTCTATCAGGAGAGGCGTCGACCACCCCTGTAGCGTTGCTGGGGTGGGTGTAGCATTGTACAGTGGTCCATCTCCTTCATCCACCTGCAACTCCACCCACTGTCCATATCTATGATAATTGTTCCAGAAAAAAATAACATATGGAATTTTTTAAGTCTTAAAATTTATTTATAGACTCGCAAATCAATATTTTAATGAACACTACTAAATGATGCTCTTATATAAGTTCAGCTCTTTAGGCTAGACAAATGTATCTTAGTAATTGTCGAACATGAGACGAGTAGACCCTGCTTAGTATAGGCCAACAGACTTATTATAGTGTACTCTATTTATATATGAAAAATGTTAAGTAACAAACCATATAATCCACAAACAGAAGATTCAGTTTACGTTGTTGCCATAACACCGTTTGTCACCCTAACTAATGAAACTGACAGAACGAGATCAACTCACAGTTGACACTCACCTGCGGACGTAAACAGTGTGCCACTCTCCGTCGGTAAGAAGCACCTGAGAGAGGCAGAGATGGACGAGAGCAGTAGGATGAAGCAGCATCTTGAGACAGACATGACCGTCCACCAGGTGTAAGGCAGCAAGGTCCCGTCCATGTTGGGAGGTCACCGCTATCAGCTGACCCCATTCTTCCCAAGTCCTGTACCTGAGGTTATAGAGAGAAACTTTACACTATTAACATTAGTGAAAGTTCACGATCATAGTGATAAATTGAATATAAGTAAAATAGAATCGAAATCTCCATGAACCTGATAGCTTTATTCATGTGTGTTTATCTGACAGCCACTGTATCGGGTAGTTTTGTCAGGGAAAAGAAACCTACGACTTGTAACAGGGGGAAAAACTGTAACAGTAAAAACAGCGAGGAATTAATGAGTAATCATTCCATTACCAAAAAAGCTTCTAAGTTTGGCACAAAACTATTTTTTACAACAATAACAATGAAAAAACATTTATCAATCTTTAAGATAAAATTCTGGAAGTTAAATTTTGAGGGCAGTTCGACCTGACTGACTAATTCGGATGGATATATATGGATATATATATATATATATATATATATATATATATATATATATATATATATATATATATATATATATATATATATATATATATACACACACACACACACATGCAAAACAACCACAGTGATTGTTTTGCATATTGTGATATCACCTGTTTATCGTGATCTTATTGCATATAGTATAGACATAAGCACATAAATTCAAGCACATAAGAATTACAAGCATTAGTTAAGTAGCACTCTCATGTTCAAGGATTCGGCAAAAAGTGTGGAAAATAATTTCCCAATATTATGCTGTGTAAATAAACTTGATTAAAAGTGTATTTTTAAAAGAAGAGAATGGAGCCGACAGGGAGGCTCTGCGCAAGCGCAAGAGACTCGCCATCTTGGTTTTGAATTGGATACAACGTTAGTGTAATGGGAAGGAATTTTCGTGCTCTAGAGGTTAAAATTGGGCTGACACCTCTCAAATAGGAGGCGAAATTGTTGGACATGCATTCTTGCATAACTTGAGATATCAGACGACTGGAAAAGATAGCTCCAGGAACCTCAGATAAGCTCTCTAGATTTGTGTATAATTCTGGCCAGTGTTTTCATAAATTTAGTTAGTGAGGTTTTTCTGAGTATGATACAACTTAATATCCAGTCAAATTAGTGAGTGACATTAAGATATATTTTCCTTCTGTTATGTAATTGTGTATATATATATGTAACCATTCATTATTTTTAATATACAGTCCACAAATTTATATATTTACCAGTATTCCTGCTGTATGTATATTTCATTTAATTAATAGGTCCAGAGCAACTTGTGGTTATGACAGTGGTAGGTATCGAAGGGGGACATTTTTGCGACCTAGGTGTCCCAAATTCCTACTTGTCTATGTAACTCTGATAAATAATAATTATCTTTGTTATCATTTTCTGTTATGTATATAATGAGTTACATTCAGATAAATGCAATTATCCACATTTAATTTGCGCGTTGGTCCTTCTTGAACCGGAGGTAATTAGTGAAGTCATTAATTGGTTAATTACTTAATAATTGTATGTGAAATGACAGAGTGAAGTGGATGTTAAGTTCACAAATTTATTTAATGTGTAGTGGATTATAATTATTACAATATTAATTTTGATAAGTCAAGTCTGGCTAAGTTTATATTAATTTGTATAATATTAATGTGATAAGACAATTCTGGCCAAGATTTATATCAGTGTATGTGTAATTGATAAGCCAGGTGTTGCTAATTATATTAATGTGTATATTAATTTTACTTAATGTGTAGTGGATTATAATTATTACAATATTAATTTGATAAGACAATTCTGGCCAAGATTTATATCAGTGTATGTGTAATTGATAAGGCAAGTGTTAATAATTATATTAATGTGTATAATATTAATTTTGCTATGCCAAATTCTGGCAAGGATTTATATTAATTTGTATAATAATTTTGATAAGCCAAGGCTGGCTAAAGGTTTGTATTAAAGTACATTTAAAATTTACATATAAATTTCTTACATGTGTAATTGCTAAGCTCAATGTAGCTAACATTATTAATGTGTATTTAAAATTTATATTACAATTTTTTACATGTAATTGCTAAGCTCAAGTAGCTAGAATTTATTTAAAGGTAAGTTGTACTATTTACCTTTATAAAGTGCATAATTTAGTACATAATCAGTGTTATTAAGTTGAATTTAATACATTGCATCATGGCTGAAAATAAGGAAATTAATGTAGAAGACAAACATATGGAATATAGAGTAAAGAAAGCATCAATACAGGCTAGAAAAGTTCATGTAATCAAGGCATATAATAAGTGCTTGGAATTAATGAATCAAAAAACTGTGAATACTGATGATTTAAAATTGTATTTAGATGCTTAGGGAATAGATATGATTCATACAAATTATATTATAACAAATATGAAGATTTATTAGTAAACTGTGTAGATGAGACTGAAATAGATCTCATGATTAATCAGTATTATGAATTAGAGGAAAAGATTCTTTCTTGTAAAAGTCAGGCCTTGAATAAATTAAAATGTGTAAACCAGGCAGTTGGTCAGTCTGCTCCAACAAATAATATGTCTTTGCCAAAACTCCCAGAATTGTGTTTGCCTGTGTTTAATCCTGGAGAAAATTGGGAGGAATTTTGGTCAATTTTTAAAGCAGCTGTGCATGACAGGAGTGACCTAGCCTGTGTAACTAAATTATTTTACCTCAAAGGACAGGTAAGAGGAGATGCTCACTTACTCATACAAGCCTTTCCCAATGTAGATAACTCTTACAAGGAAGCAGTTGACTTGTTGAAGGTCACTTATGGTAATATAGAACAAAGTAGGCTGGATCTAGTGAATATCATTGTTAATTTAAAATCTCCAGATCACACTTACAAAGGTTTACAGCAGTTTAGAGTTAAACTGGAGAGCACTCTCAAAACTTTAAATAATAAATATAATCTGAAGGAATCAGACTGGTTATTGAGTGCCATGGTACAGAATAAATTAAACTTTAAAACACTTGAATGGCTCTCGAACAAATATCACAAGGGCTATTTTGGTCTGGAGGAAATAAGACTAGGTCTACAAGAATTAATTGTGCAGTTGCAGACCAGCCAACTAACTCATTTTAAAGATGCAACACATAATAACTCTGAGGTATCTGTCAAGTTTCACAAAGGGAAAAATTATCCCAATGTTGTTAATCAAAATTCATTTCCTAAAAAGAGTTGCATAGGTGCATATCAAGTAGCAGGAATCAGAAATAATGATTCTCCACAAGGTAAGAAGAATAAGTACCCTCCTAAGAGTAGCCCAGTTAATAAGAAACCAGTCAAAGAAAAGAGAGATTGTCTCTTCTGCAAGGGTACTCATTTTTCTAAGAATTGCAATGCATACAATTCATGGAATGATAAAGTTGAAAGATTGGAGGAACTTGACAGATGCATCAGGTGTTTGGGTAATCACAATGTAAAGGACTGCTATGCCAAATTAAACTTCTGTTATCAATGTCACAAAGGAAGACGCCATATACTCATGTGTAAAGGTCTATATGATAATGTTGATAATAATGATAATGTTGACAATCCTGACAACAGTAGCTAATGTAAAAATTGCTGCTAATGTTAATAATGATGGTTTTACTGAAGTAGCCTTACCTGTGTTACAGGTAAAAATTGATGATAGGCATAAATCAAAAAATGTAACTGCATTATTAGACCATGGATCCCAAAGTACTTTCATTAAACGTAAATGTCTTGATGGTATGAAAGTACAGATGGGAGATCCCACAACTTAAAATTATCTGGTTTTCTCTCGGATAAAAGGGCTCAATTGTATGACACTGTTTATGTAACTGTCAGGTTGGGCAATGAGAAAAAACGTGTTAATGCAGTAATTGTAGATAGACTTCCAGAGAAAATATCTACAGTAGGGCTTAGTAAAGCTACAGAAAGACTCTCACATAATGTAAATTTAGCACCTTCTGGTGTAAGTGATGATTCTGTAGGCCCAATAAATATTTTGATAGGTAGTGACTATTATGCCTCCTTTGTAAAGGGTATGGTAAAGAAATGTGGTGTCACCCTTTTGAAGACTGCAGGAGGCCATGTAATGTATGGTAGGATTCCTCGTAATAATAATTCATGACTAGAGGAAACTACAAATACCATAACTGTGTGTCTTACTCATGAAATCGTACCCCAGTATAATTCTTCCATAGAGGATGGTGTTGAGCCAGTGCATAAATTGTGGGAATTAGACAGCATTGGAATAAATGTAAATGATGAAAGTCCAGACGATTCTTTTACTCAAGAACAATACCTGAGAGATGTAAAATTTGAATCTGGACAATACTTGGTACGACTTCCGTGGAGACTGAACCATCCAGAATTGCCCATTAATTACAGAATGGCATATGGACAATTAAAGGCTCAGCTCCGCGAACTGAGTAAGACACCAGAATTGTTAACCACCTATAATGATATAATTGCTGAGCAGTTAATTAATAAATTTATAGAAGAGGTACCTCTTGAGCAAGCCAAAATTTATGGTCACTATTTGCCACATCACGGAGTGAAGAAGGATTCTAAGACCACTCCTTTGAGGATTGTGTTTAATTGTAGTGCCAGGAGTAACAAAAATGTACCTAGTTTAAATGACTGTTTGATGACAGGTCCGTCGTTGACTGAAAAATTAGGAGATATCTTATTAAATTTCAGAGTAAAGAATTATGCCTTTACGGCTGACATAAGTAAAGCTTTCCTAAGAGTGGGTTTACAAGAGGCTGGCCGGGATTGTACCCACTTCTTATGGCCTGAGAATCCTATTTACCCACTTAGCCCTCTGAAAACCTTTCGCTTTAGGAGTGTATTATTTGGTGCTACATCCAGTCCGTTCCTACTTCAAGCGACGATAAATGCACACCTTAAATGTACGGGAAGTCCATTGAGTAAAGTAATGAGCAAACAATTTTATGTGAACAATTTCCTGGGTTTGACGTCAACTGAAGAGGAACTGTTAATGACTTATGGAGAGGCTAATAAAATAATGCAAAGTGCAAATATGCCTCTGAGAGAATGGAATAGTAATTCGTCCAAATTGAAGGACAAAAGATTACCCTGGAGATGAAGTGCCAAAATGTAGTAATGTATTGGGTTTAAATTGGGATACTGAGAGAGATTTGTTAATGTTAAAACCTAATAATTACAGTATGCCCAATAAATTAACTAAGAGTTTTGCTTGCTGAAGTTTCCAAATGTTTTGATCCATTAGGTTTAGTGTCACCCCTTACTATAAGAGGGAAATTATTAATTCAGGAAGCATGGAAACTTAAATGTGCTTGGGATGAAATTCTACCTGAGGAATTCATTAACAGGTGGGATGAATTAATTGGTGATTATGAAAAAATTCCAATGTTGGAGTTCCCACGCCAGGTGGCCAATCCAAATAGGAAAGCTATACTCCATATTTTTTGTGATGCTTCAAAATTGGCATATGGAGCAGTTGCTTATCTTCAATGTAATAGTGTTATTTCTCTTGTTATGTCTAAGGCTAAAGTGTCTCCAATTAAATCACGTACCTTACCTCAGTTGGAATTAACAGCCATTTATGTAGGTGTCTAATTAGCTAATTATATAAGAAATAAGTTACAGGAGATAAATATTAGCGACACTGTAATTTGGTCTGATAATAAGGTATCCTTACAATGGATTCGTAATGGAAACAGTAAAATTGTGTACGTACAAAACAGAGTTGCTGAAATTAATCAGATGCAAGAGAAGTATAATAGTTTGGGTCAGCATATGTTAATATTTAATCATATACCTGGTGAGGAGAATCCAGCTGATTTCTTGTCTCGAGGTTTACCTTATGCTAAATTTGTAAATGCTGTATCATGGTTTAAAGGACCAAGCTGGTTGGTAAATAAAGCTAATTGGCCTGTACAAAAGGCATATATTGCTCCTGTTGAAATTACTGTGACCACCGCTCCAATAGTTTGTCCTCCCTTAGCCATTGATATAAATAGGTATTCTTCTTTACCCAAACTAATCAATGTAACTAAGTTGGTGTTTAAATTTTTAAACAAGATGAATATATCATATAAGTTTTCACATCCTCTTGAATATTGGATAAAGAGGCTACAGGAGGAAATCTATGGAAATGAGATTAAATTGATAATGGAAAGAAAAATTGTGAAAGGTTCCATAATCGAGAAATTGGGGCTGTATTTAGAGAACAATGTAATTAGGTGCAGAGGTAGGTTACAAAATGCTGAATTGAGTGATTATGCTAAACACCCTATCTTACTGCCCAAAACTCATCATCTAACAAATTTAATTGTGCTAAATGCCCATAAAAATGTAATGCATGGTGGGGTACAAGATGCCTTAAATTGTATTAGGGAAACTTTCTGGATTCTACAAGGATGGCAAAGTGTAAAAAGGGTGATTAAATCTTGTGTAATATGTCGCCGTGTGGATGCCAGATCCTATATGTACCCAGGTCCTCCACCGTTGCCAAATCAGCAATTTGAGTCGTTTAGCAACGACCTCCGCCTGGCCGCAGTGTGGAAAATAATTTCCCAATATTATGCTGTGTAAATAAACTTGATTAAAAGTGTATTTTTAAAAGAAGAGAATGGAGCCAACAGGGAGGCTCTGCGCATGCGCAAGAGACTCGCCATCTTGGTTTTGAATTGGATACAACGTTAGTGTAATGGGAAGGAATTTTCGTGCTCTAGAGGTTAAAATTGGGCTGACACCTCTCAAATAGGAGGCAAAATAGTTGGACATGCATTCCTGCATAACTTGAGATATCAGACGACTGGACAAGACAGCTCCAGGAACCTCAGATAAGCTCTCTAGATTTGTGTATAATTCTGGCCAGTGTTTTCATAAATTTAGTTAGTGAGGTTTTTCTGAGTATGATACAACTTAATATCCAGTCAAATTGGTGAGTGACATTAAGATATACTTTCCTTCTGTTATGTAATTGTGTATATATATAACCATTCATTATTTTTAATATACAGTCCACAAATTTATATATTTACCAGTATTCCTGCTGTGTGTATATTTCATTTAATTAATAGGTCCAGAGCAACTTGTGGTTATGATAGTGATAGGTATCGAAGGGGGACATTTTTCCGACCTAGGTGTCCCAAATTCCTACTTGTCTATGTAACTCTGATAAATAATAATTATCTTTGTTATCATTTTCTGTTATGTATATAATGAGTTACATTCAGATAAATGCAATTTTCCACAAAAAGCACTGAGTACTGTATATATCAGCCTCTCACTGAGGCCCTCTTCATTGACCTGAAAGTAACTGTTTGCTGAAGAGGGACTTAGATTGTGTGGAGGAAATACGCATTAACCATATTTCTGTGTACCGTCTTACTCTCGGCTAGTTTGTACCATATACACAAGTGTGAACAAGATATATAAAGCGAAGTTTCAAGAACTAACCGCAGTTGGATGGAGGTGGTGTTGGGTGCTGGGGCCAGCGAGAGTGCCACCTTGACGTAGCTACTCGAGGAGAATGATGCTGGGTGGGTGGAGGCTGTGCAGTCAGCACCTCCCCTCCCGGGCTCACACTCGCAACCCCACCCTCTCTCCACATCAACACACCTGAAACACCCACACACACAACATGTGAACAATTTACTTCTTAAATTTACGTTTTATCAATGTGTAATCTGAATGAACGGGCATTACTAGAGGTTAACTCACATGGTGTGGTGTGGGCAGGGCTGGCCAGCAAGGGAGCAGGGGTCCTGCCCAGGGCAACCTGGCCAACTGTCTTCCCCCAACACTGCCTCCCCAAGGTCACGTAGCTGTGGAAGATCATTATTAATAAACAATCATGGGAAAGCCTAAACTCGTAAGGGTATTTAAGACTATCCTCATGCTTCAGTTTCATATCATTCCAGACCATGGGCTGAACTCTTTCTTCCAGGCTGAGGTACTCGCCACATCAAACTATTTCCCCAAGGCTGATGGACTGATGATTACATCATCTTTACCTCCCCACTACTCCTGTTGCCTCTGTACCTGACTGATGAAGCCTACTGTGTAGGCGAAAAGTTTCAACAAGAAAGATAGCCAACTGTTGCACGTGTGTCTTACTCGTCAACCTGTCAGAATTTTATACCCTTTAAACAGAATGAGAAGTAAAGAGAAATTATGGATGTCATGAAGATCATTTACTACTGACCACCTCTTCAAGGGGGGCTCTTTGGCGTGGTGAAGAGGCTCTTGGTCTGAGGAATTAGACCTGTCGGTCTACTTCCTCAGACCGAACCTAATTACCCCCCAATCCCCCGTTCCCTATCCCATCCTCCCCTTTTTCCTTTCCTCCTCCCCACCCCTCCCTTTTCCCCTTCCTTCTTGGCCTTTTTTTTTTTTTTTTTTTTTTTCCCCCACAGGCACGCTAGTTCCTAGGTAGGGGAAAGGGTACCGGGGTCCATCCCATTCCATTGAGGTTCTTGGCGGTGGCGTAGTTTGCCGTGGAATCTGGATTGCCTGGGGATGTCCTGATCCCTCTCCGGTATCCCGGAGGGTGGCTTTGGGTGTCTCTCGGGCGACGGGTGTATCTCTGGAAGCCACCTTTCGGATTCCGGGGGTGGTAGCCGAAGGAGGTATGCTTTGTGGCGGATTTCTGGCTGCCCTCTCTTTTGTCCACCGAGGTAGCTCGGCAGATGTGAGGTTGCTATCCCGGATTGCCGGTTTACTGGCATGATGGGTAGGGTATGGCACGGGTTCCATGCTGCATCTGTGCTACTTGCGGTGCTGAGGTCCTCTTGGGTGCGGAGGGAGATTTCTGGCCCTTTCATTCCTCCTAGGAACTATCCCTCCCCGGTCCCCCCTTTTTTATTTTTATTTTCTTTTCTTCTTTCTTTTTTTTCTTAAAAACAAAAAGAAGTAACCTAACCATGGCAGCCCTAGTCCATGAACCTGCTACCCCCGGGCCCCTTCTTGATACCGCACCCCGTTCTGACCCCGCCTCGTCTTTGGACCACTCTTCGGACACTCCTCATGCCTCTGTACCTCTTGCCGGTGCTGTTTCCTCACCCGCTTTAGGTACCGAGGCCTCGACTGACTCCTTCGATTTATCTAACCTTCGCTCTCCTCTGACTATGCTTCCGGCCTCTCCCTCTACGGTGCGGCAATTTTCGAATCGCCGGCCCATTCCACGTCGGACTAACTCTGGTCCCACGCCTAAACGACAACGACAATTACCTGCTGATGATACTTCTCCACCTTCTCGTTCTTCTCAGAAAAGATCGACACGTCCTTCACTAACTTTCCACGCTCAGTTTCAGACTGCACAATGGACTAAATTCTTCACTTTACGACCGACTTCCTCTACTGCCTATCTTTCTGACCACAGTATTGGCAAGGCACTCCTACGCCATGTTGGTAAAGATATTTCTTCTCATGCTCTTAAGAGCGGTATGCGCATCATCACTGTACAGAATGCTACCCAGGCTCATGAGCTTTCTCGTCTTTCCCATATCGATACTGTTCCTGTAACTATTGAAAAGCATCATTCCCTCAATTCTTGAAGTGGTACCATCATTCTGCCCCATACCATAGTTCAACAAAATTTCCAGACATGTGGCACTGACATTCTTGAACAGCTGGAACTCCAGATCTCCCAATCCTCAAGGTAGACACTTACATTCTTCCTGCCCGTGGGCGGAGACAATACCCTAGCAATGTGGCTCGTTTAACTTTTGACAGCCGTGATCTCCCATCCTCAGTTTATGTAGCAGGACATCGGTTACAAGTTCGAAAGGTGATCCCTACACCACAACAGTGTAGAAATTGCTGGCGATTTGGCCATCCAGCGAAATATTGCAGATCTATCGCCGAATGCCCAGTCTGTGGTGCCGATGACCATTCTAATACGTCTTGCAATCGACCTCCCTCTTGCCTTAATTATCATGAGGCTCACCCTTCGTACTCTCGCCATTGTCAAGTCTACTTAAACGAGCGGGAAATCCGTTACCTCAAAGAGGCAGAAGGTCTCCCTTATGCCACGGCAGTTTCTCATCTCCGCCTCCAAGGGAGACTACCTCGTGTTTCTTATTCCCGTGTTTCAAAACGTCCCCCCACTTCTGGTATCCCATCTTCTGCACCCACCTCTGTGGTTACCTCTCCCATAGTCACTCCTGTAGCTAATTCTTTTGCTGTCCTCGGCTCAGACGTCCCTACTTCAACGTCTCAGTCTGATCTTGCTTCTTCGTGTTCTCTCTCAAGCCTCAGTAGCGACGAGATCTCGTATGACACCTCCTCCCAATCGTCCCTCTACTTCTCAAAAGTCAAAAAAAGGTCCGTTAACACCTCCTACCCATCTTCCACCTCCTCATTTTCCCTTCCCTGTCTCTATACCTGGTTCTCCCCCTCTCACTGGCTCTGTTACAAGTGTAGAGGTTCACCCTCCTCTTTGTACTGTACCTTCCTCCCCTGTTCCCTCCCAAGTTTCTTCCTCTTTGGCCACCTTCCAGGTTTCTGCCTCTTCTGTCCCCTTCCATGCTTCTCCAGTTCCCTCCACCCTTCCGCGTCCCCCTACCTTGGTACAGTCCATTACAGTTCCAATCTTTACTCATCCTCCCCCTACCATTTCCAATATTGTCTCCCATACGATGTCTCTGAATTCTGAAACACTTGAAGCAATCTCTGAATATATTGCAGAGACCAAACCATCAATAGACACTGATCCACCCTCCGCTCCTCCTCTCTCCTCTACTTCATCTGCGCAACTCCTTTCTTCACAGCGCACCGTTCCTTCGCTGCTTGATGCTTCTCCAGTTCCCTCCACCCTTCCGCGTCCCCCTACAGTCCATTACAGTTTTCCACTGCCTCCGCCTCCGCATGTGGACTTTTCTAACCCCTCTAGTCCGTAGGAACCCTTACCTGCGGATTTCAGGTATCTTTATCATTGCCAATCATGGCTTATTTACAGTGGAATATACGCGGCCTCAGGGGTAATCGGGGTGAGCTTCAGATGTTACTCTCCCAGTTTTCCCCTGTTGGTGTTTGCTTACAGGAACCAAAATTACACTCTGCTGTTATCTCTCCCATCTCAGGCTATAATTTATTGTATTCTTCAGATCCTTTTCCTGATGGGACCTTTAATGAAAGTGCCCTTCTTCTACACACTGATATTCCGTACCATCAGCTATTTGTTCGTACTTCACTGCATTACACAGCAGCCCGTATCCACTTGCATAGGTGGTATACGCTCTGTTCTTTATATCTCTCTCCTTCTCGGGCATTATCTATTCCGGATATTGCCTTTCTTGTTTCGTCATTACCACCACCGATTCTGTTACTTGGTGATTTTAATGCCCACCATTTCCTCTGGGGGAGTCTCACTGTGATTCCCGTGGCATTCAGTTAGAGGCTTTTCTTGCCACCCACCCCCTCCATGTTTTAAATACAGGTACTCACACCCATTTTGATCCTCGGACTCACACTCTCTCTTGCATCGATCTCTCAGTCTGCTCTTCCTCCGCCGCATTAGACTTCACTTGGTCTGTTCTTCCGGACTTACATGACAGCGATCATTTCCCAATCATTCTTACTTCCCCTTCATATTCACCACCTCTTCGCATCCCACGCTGGCAATTTGATCAGGCAAATTGGAACCTTTACTCACACCTAACTGTTTTTAGAGAGGTTCCTTCTTCATCCTCCATCGATGAGCTTTTACACCTCTTCTCGTCCTCCGTTTTAACTGCAGCTTCTCATTCTATACCCCAAACTTCGGGCAGGTATTCTCAGAAATGCGTGCCTTGGTGGTCTCCTGCTTGTGCTCGTGCAGTACGTTTGAAACGTGCTGCATGGGGCAGGTACCGGTACAATAGAACCACAGAGAGACTTCTTGAATTTAAGCAGAAGTGTGCGATCGCTCGCCGTGTCATCCATGACGCTAAACGCACTTGCTGGTGAGATTATGTCTCCACCATCACCTCTGCTTCCTCTATGAGTGCAGTCTGGAAAAAAGTACGAAAACTGAGTGGTAAATATTCTCCTGACCCGGCTCCTGTTCTGCGGGTTGCCGGTGTTGATATAGCAAACCCACTAGATGTTGCCAATGAAATTGGCAATCATCTGGTCCGTATTTCTCAGGGACTCCATCTATGCCCCTCATTTCTTTCCTCAAAGTCTGCCAGAGAGTTAGCACCCTTGGACTTTTCTTCTCTCAGAGAAGAACAGTATAATGTGCCTTTTACACTTCAAGAACTGGAGGCAACACTCTCAGCTTGCCGATCATCGGCAGCTGGGCCCGACGACATTCATATTCGTATGCTACAACATTTACATCAGTCAGCCCTTGCAGTCCTATTACGCCTTTACAATCTTATTTGGTCACAAGGAGTTCTTCCACAGCTGTGGAAATCCGCCATTGTTCTCCCTTTCCGCAAACCAGGCACTACGGGACATGAAACCTCCCACTATCGTCCCATTGCTCTTACCAGTGCAGTTTGCAAAGTGATGGAACGCCTAGTAAATAGACGTTTAGTGTGGTATTTAGAGACACACAACAGTCTCTCCACTCGTCAATATGGCTTTCATAAGGGACGTTCTACCATAGACCCCTTACTACGCTTGGATACGTATGTTCGTAATGCCTTTGCGAATAACCACTCAGTTATTGCCATATTTTTTGACCTTGAGAAGGCATATGACACAACTTGGAGGTATAATATTTTAGCCCAAGCCCACTCCTTAGGCCTTCGAGGCAATCTACCATCCTTCCTTAAGAACTTTTTAACTGACAGGCATTTCCGTGTTCGGGTTAATAATGTGCTCTCCCCGGACTTTATCCAAGCTGAAGGTGTCCCCCAGGGATGTGTTCTGAGCACAATACTTTTTCTCCTTGCTATTATTGATTTGGCCTCTAGTCTTCCATCAAATATTTGGTCATCACTCTATGTTGATGACTTCGCTATTGCCTGTGCAGGCGCTGACTGTCACCTTATTACAGTTTCTCTCCAGCATGCAGTCGACCGTGTTTCCAATTGGGCCACCACACGTGGGTTTAAATTTTCCAGCACTAAAACCCACCAAATTACTTTCACTAGACGCTCTGTCATCTCCGATCATCCTTTGTACCTCTATGGCTCCCGTATCCCTGAACGTGATACAGTCAAGTTTCTGGGCCTCCTCTTTGATCGTAGGTTATCCTGGAAACCTCACATTACCTCTCTGAAGGCAACTTGCCACAGCCGGCTGAACCTCCTTAAAACCCTTGCTCATCTTTCATGGGGAGCTGATCGTCGAACCCTCCTTCGCCTACATTCCACCCTTATCTTATCGAAACTTGATTATAGTGACCAGATCTATTCAGCGGCATCTCCTGCTACTCTCTCTAGCCTTAACCCCATTCATCACCAAGGATTACGTTTATGCCTTGGTGCTTTTCGCTCTTCCCCTGTCGAGAGCCTCTATGCAGAAGCGAACGTTCCATCCTTATCCGATCGCCGTGATGCCCATTGCCTTCGCTACTATGTATGCTCTCATGATCTCCGCAATCCTTTCATTTATAGAATGGTCACTGATATTAGTAGACATTCTTTATTTGTTCGCCGCCCCTGTTTACACCGTCCCTTCTCTCTTCGCCTTCATTCGCTCTTGAATTCTCTTCAATTACCACCTTTCTATGTACATGTAGCATCTCACTTTTCCCTACCCCCCCTGGGAAGTTCCAGCTGTTCGAGTCTGTTTTTTCTCTCTCCCTTGCTCGAAAGCCCAACTGTCTACGGTCGCTTCCCGCTCTCATTTTCTTGACCACTTTCACTCTCATTCTCATGCCATTGCTGTGTACACAGATGGCTCTAAGTCTTCTGACGGCGTAGGATTCGCAGCAGTGTTTCCGGACAGCGTCGTACAAGGGCATTTACTATCTTCGGCTAGTATTTTTACTGCTGAATTGTATGCCATCCTTACAGCACTTATCCGTATTGCATCTATGCCTGTGTCATCATTTGTGGTTGTCTCAGATTCCCTTAGTGCTTTACAGGCTATACAGAAATTTGATACACCTCACCCCTTAGTCCTCCGTATCCAACTTTGGCTGCGCCGCATCTTTACCAAGCATAAAGATATTGTTTTTTGTTGGGTCCCTGGTCATGTTGACGTACAGGGCAATGAACAGGCAGACACTGCTGTGTGGTCAGCAGTACATGACCTACCAGTTTCATGTAGAGGTATTCCATTTACGGACTATTTTGCTGCAATATCTTCCCAACTTCACACCCGTTGGCAACAACGTTGGTCTACTATGCTCGGCAACAAACTTCAATCTATTAAACCGAGTATAGGTTACTGGCCGTCTTCTTATCACCAGTGTCGAGGTTGAGAGACTACTCTCTCCCGTCTTCGCATTGGCCATACTCGTCTTACTCATGGATATCTCATGGAGAGGCGCCCTGCTCCTCTCTGTGAGAATTGCCAAGCTCCATTATCAGTCAGCCACATTCTGTTGGACTGCCCACTTTATCAACGAGCACGCAGAATTTACCTCCGTCGTCGTCTTCGCTCTGCTGCTCTCTCTTTACCTTCCCTTCTCGCTGATGGACCCACCTTTCATCCAGACTCTCTCATTGACTTTTTGACAACAACTGACTTACTTCACAAATTCTGATACCTTCAGCCCTTTCTACTTCAATCTCTTGCTACCCCCTACCCCCGTACTATCCCCTGCCCCGCTGTTTTCTGTAACCTACTGATCATCCCTCCTCCCTTCTGCCATCCAATACCCTCGCTTCCTTCCCTACCCTGCAGCGCTGTATAGCCCTTGTGGCTTAGCGCTTCTTTTTGATTATAATAATAATAATAAATACTACTGACCAATGAAAATCCAGCATACAAGGGTATTTATACCGGAAAGAGTACGAGTGCAAGAATCCAAATGCATAGAAGAGGAGTGAAAATAACCTCCAACTGGTGCCCACAAGTCACAGCGAAACCCCTCAGAACAAATATCATTGATATCACCTAATAAAAAGATTAATGTAGGTCAGGAAGAAATCGAAGTGAACGTCAGGAATAGGTAATAGGCGAGAAAGAAAAGGATACAAATATCAGACCATGTACCATTTGTCTAATTAGACACGAGTTGCAGTATAATGAAGTACAAACTGAAAGCCAGGAATAAGCAACATCATTAGGCACAAGAAGTACCCTCTCGCTTTATGCCTTGTTGGGAAATGGGCCGAGTGATTGTAATAGGAAGGACAATAGTGGAACGTAATTTTGGCTTATGTAAACACATATATATACAGGGAAAAACTGGAATATCAACATTTGGAGCTTCCCTGATTATCCCTGTAACCTCTGATATTCCACTGTAAGAAAGTCATCATCGGAAGCAGGTGATGACTTGGGGTTAGGGTAACTAGCAAGTCGATGTGTGGTAGTAGCAGTAAATTAGTAATAAGGGATTGGCGAGCGACTATAAAGGGAAGGCGTAGATAAAAGCAGGTTAAGAGGGTGGCAGAGGGTGAAAATATGAAAGGGGTGTGGGAAGGACAGGAGGCGACGTCCCTTGCAGGTTTTGTCTCTTAATAGTTAATGAAGGCAAGACGTGGTAGGTAGTGATGCAAGAGGTGGGAGATGGAGCAGAGAAATATTGGCAGCTGCCAAGATGGCAAGAGGGGAAGAGAGGGGTAGTTGTCTAGTGGGATGAAGGAATCTACGTGGGGACAGAGGGGGTAGATACAGTATGTGGGGAGGGGAAAACCAGTATTTTCATAACTGTCACAGACACAGGAGACGTCAAGGAGCAAGACAGAGGTAGGGAAAGTTAAATGTGGAGGAACAATAGGTTGGTAAGGACTATTGGTAACTGGTGGGGGCCGAGTCCGAGATTTTGGAGGAATTGAAGGCCCAGCTGAGGAAGACAGTGTGTACTCACCTAGTTGAGGTTGCAGGGGTTGAGTCCTAGCTCCTGGCCCCGCCTCTTCACTGGTTGCTACTAGGTCACTCCTGAACTGTGAGCTTTATCATACCTCTGCTTAAAGCTATGTATGGATCCTGCCTCCACTACATCGCTTCCCAAACTATTCCACTTCCTGACTACTCTGTGGCTGAAGAAATACTTCCTAACATCCCTGTGATTCATCTGTGTCTTCAACTTCCAATTGTCTCCCCTTGTCGCTGTATCCCATCTCTGGAACATCCTGTCTTTGTCCACCTTGTCAATTCTTCACGTTGCTCGCATGCCAGACCACCGGCTGCCAAAGAAACTCTTGTTTGGCGAACTGCAGCATGGAAAGCGCTCTCAAGGAGGCCAAAAGAAGTGCTACAAGGACATCCTTAAGACTGCTCCGAGAGCTTTCAACATCAACCACACCATGTGGGAGCTGATAGCTCAGGACAGGAATGACTGGCGAGCAGTTGTCCAGAAAGGGGCAACATCCTGCGAGGCAAGCAGAATCTCACTACCTGAGCAGCGCAGGCAGGCGAGGAAGACCAGAGCCATCAGACCCCTCGATGCCGCCACCCTTCCCTGTCCACACTGCCAGAGAATATTTCGTGGGCGGATTGGCCTGACAAGTCATCTGCATACCCACCAACTTCAACCCCAGGATGACTAGATGGTCCTCGTCGAATCGACGGACAAACAACAACAATTCTTCTCAGAATTTTGTATGTCGTTATCATGTCCTCCCTCTCTCTCCTGTCCTCCAGTGTCGTCAGGTCGATTTCCCTTAACCTCTCCTCGTCGGATATACCCCTTAGCTCTGGGACTAGTCTTGTTGCAAACCTTTGCACTTTCTCTAGTGTCTTTACGTGCTTGGCTAGGTGTGGGTTCCAAACTGGTGCTGCATACTCCAATATGGGCCTAACATACACGGTGTACAGGGTCCTGAACGATTCCTTATTAAGATGTTGGAATGCTGTTCCGAGGTTTGCTAGGCGCCCACATGCTGCAGCAGTTGTTTGGTTGATGTGCGCTTCAGGAGATGTGCCTGGTGTTATACTCACCCCAAGCTCTTTTTCCTTGAGTGAGGTTTGTAGTCTCTGGCTCCCTAGACTGCACTACGTCTGCAGTCTTCTTTGCCCTTCCCCAGTCTTCATGACTTTGCACTTGGTGGGGGTGAACCCCAGGGGCCAATTGCTGGACCAGGCCTGCAGCCTCTCCAGATCCCTTTGTAGCTGTGCCTGATCTTCGATCAAATGAATTCTTCTCATCAACTTCACGTCATCTGCAAACATGGACACTTCAGAGTCTATTCCTTCCGTCATGTCGTTCACAAATACCAGAAACAGCACTGGTCCTAGGACTGACCCCTGTGGGACCCCGCTGGTCACAGGTGCCCACTCTTACACCTCACCACGTACCATGACTCGCTGCTGTCTTCCTGACAAATATTCCCTGATCCATTGTAGTGCCTTCCCTGTTATCCCTGCTTGGTCCTCCAGTTTTTGCACTAATCTCTTGTGTGGAACTGTGTCAAACGCCTTCTTGCAGTCCAAGAAAATGCAATCCACCCACCCCTCTCTCCCTCTCTTGTCTTACTGCTGTCACCATGTCATAAAACTCCAGTAGGTTTGTGACACAGGATTTCCCGTCCCTGAAACCATGTTGGCTGTTGTTGACGAGATCATTCCTTTCTAGGTGTTCCACCACTCTTCTGATAATCTTCTCCATGACTTTGCATACCATACATGTCAGTGACACTGGTCTGTAGTTTAGCACTTCATGCCTGTCTCCTCCTTTAAAGATTGGGACTACATTTGCTGTCTTCTATGCCTCGGGCAATCTCCCTGTTTCGATAGATGTATTGAATATTGTTAGGGGTACACATAGCGCCTCTGCTCCCTTTCTCAGGACCCATTGCCTTTGAGGTATCTAGCTCACTCAGAAGCCTCTTCACTTATTCTCGGTGTGTGTACTCACCTATTTGTGGTTGCAGGGGTCGATTCATAGCTCCTGGCCCCGCCTCTTCGCTGATTGCTACTAGGTCCTCTCTCTCCCTGCCCCATGAGCTTTATCATACCTCGCCTTAAAACTATGTATGGTTCCCGCCTCCACTATGTCACTTTCTAGGCTATTCCACGCCCTGACTACTCTATGACTGAAGAAATACTTCCTAACATCCCTTTGATTCATCTGAGTATTCAACTTCCAATTGTGACCTCTTGTGTCTGTGTCCCTTCTCTAGAACATCCCGTCTTTGTCCACCTTGTCTATTCCACGCAGTATTTTATACGTCGTTATGTCTCCCCTGACCCTCCTGTCCTCCAATGTCGTCAGGCCGATTTCCCTCAACCTTTCTTTGTAGGACAATCCCCTTAGCTCTGGGACTAGTCTTGTTGCAAACCTTTGCACTTTCTCTAATTTCTTGACGTGCTTGACTAGGTGTGGATTCCAAACTGGTGCTGCATACTCCAATATGGGCCTGACGTAAATGGTATACAGAGTCGTGAATGAATCCTTACTGAGGTATCGGAACGCTATCCATAGGTTTGCCAGGCGCCCGTGTGCTGCAGCAGTTATCTGATTGATGTGCGCCTCAGGAGATATGCTCGGTGTTATACTCGCCCCCAGATCTTTTTCCTTGAGTGAGGTTTGCAGTCTTTGACCATCTAAACTATATTGTGTCTGCGGTCTTCTTTGCCCTTCCCCAATCTTCATGACTTTGCATTTGGCAGGGTTAAACCCAAGGAGCCAGTTGCTGGACCAGGCTTGTAGCCTGTCCAGGTCTCTTTGTAGTCCTGCCTGATCCTCATCCGATTTGATTCTTCTCATTAACTTCACATCATCTGCAAACAAGGACACTTCTGAGTCTATCCCTTCCGTTATGTCATTCACATATACCAAGAACAGCACAGGTCCTAGGACTGACCCCTGTGGAACCTTGCTTGTCACAGGCGCCCACTCTGACACCTCGTCACGTACCATGACTCGTTGCCTCCCTGTCAGGTATTCTCTGATCCACTGCAGTGCCTTTTCTGTTATGTGTGCCTGATCCTCTAGCTTTTGCAGTAACCTCTTGTGAGGAACTGTGTCGAAGGCCTTCTTGCAGTCCAAAAAAAAAAAATGCAGTCGATCCACCCCTCTCTCTCTTGTCTTACTTCTGTCACCTTGTCATAAAACTCCAGTAAGTTTGTAACACAGGATTTTCCTTCCATGAAACCGTGCTGGTTGTCAATTATACACTTGTTTCTTTCCAGGTACTCCACCACTCTCCTCCTGATGATGATCTCCATGACTTTGCATACTATACACATTAGTGATACAGGTCTGTAGTTCAGTGCCTCATGTCTGTCTCCCTTTTTAAAAATTGGGACTACATTTGCCATCTTCCATACCTCAGGGAGTTACCCAGTTTCAATTGATGTGTTGAAGATCTTTGTTAATGGCACACACAGTATCTCTGCTCCCTCTTTAAGGACCCACGGAGAGATGTCTGGTCCCACCGCCTTTGAGGTGTCAAGTTCGCATAGCAGCTTCACCTCCTCCTTGGTTATATGTACCTCATCCAGCACTTGCTGGTGTACCCCCCTGTTCTGATTTCCTGGAGTCCTACTGGTTTCCACTGAAAATACTTCTTTAAATCTCGTGTTGAGCTCCTGACATACCTCTCGGTCGTTTCTTGTAAACTCCCCATCACCCTTCCTCAGTCTGATTACCTGGTCCTCGACTGTTGTTTTCCTCCTGATGTGGCTATACAACAGCTTCGGGTCAGACTTGACTTTCGATGCTATGTCATTTTCATATTGTCGCTGAGCCTCCCTTCTTATCTGTGCATATTCGTTTCTGGCTCTTCGGCTAATCTCCTTATTTTCCGGAGTTCTCTGTCTTCTGTACCTTTTCCATTCTCTAGTACACCTAGCTTTTGCCTCCCTACACCTTTGGGTGAACCAAGGACTCGTTCTGTTCTTCCCGTTATTGCCGTTTCCCTTGGGAACAAACTTCTCCTCTGCCTCCTTGCATTTTGTTGCCACATAGTCCATTTCTTGTACTGGTTTTCCTGTCAGTTCCCTCTCCCACTGAATGTCTTGCAGGAAGTTCCTCATGCCTGAGTAGTTCCCCCTTTTGTAGTTTGGTTTTTCCCAACCTATTCCTGCTACTCTCTCCACTTGAAGCTCAACTATGTAATCGAAGCACAGAACCACATGATCACTAGCTCCCAGGGGCCTTTCATACATGATATCCTCGATGTCAGAACTACTCAAGGTGAATACAAGGTTCAGTCTTGCTGGTTCATCCTCTGCTCTCTCTCTGGTAGTGTCTCTAACATGTTGATGCATGAGGTTTTCCCGTACCACATCCATCATCTTGGCTCTCCATGTTTTGGGACCCCCATGGGGCTCCTGGTTTTCCCAGTCAATCTCCTTGCGATTGAAATCACCCATAACTAGTAACTTTGCTCCCCCCAAGTGTGCTCTCCTGGCCACCTCGGCTAGTGTGTCGACCATTGCTCTGTTGCTCTCATCGTATTCTTCTCTTGGCCTCCTGCAGTTCTGTGGTGGGTTGTACATTACTGCAATTATCACCTTATGTCCCTCAGACTGGATTGTTCCTACTAAGTAGTCCCTTTCGCCCATGCCATCCATTCCATTCATTTTCTCAAAACCCCACTGGTTTTTTAATGAGCAGTGCAACTCGTCCTCCCCCTCTGTCTTTCCTGAGGATTTGATATCCGGATGGAAAGACTGAATCTATTATTCTGGTGAGCTTTGTTTCTGTGAGTGCTATTATGTCTGGGGATTTCTCCTTGATTCTTTCATGCCACTCCTCATACTTATTTGCTATTCCATCTGCATTTGTATACCACACCTTCAACTTCTTTTCTAAGTCTGTGGTCTGGGAGGTATATTGGGGTTGGGGAAGTGGGAGACCTGATAAGGAACTATAGGTGGTTGCTGTGGGGATGGAGTTTGTAATGCAGTGGGTGGGGGCATTGGATATGGCATGGGTGTTTTGGTTTAGTGTGTTTGGTTGCACTGGGGTTGACCTGGTTGGGGAGCTTCTATAGGAAGTTGTGAGGGAGGCTGTATTTGATCTTCCTGGGTCTGGGATCTCCTGTCTGTCTCCTCCATCCCCTCTCTTTCCTCCTTTCGCCTTTGTACCATCTCTCTCAGTTTCTGCCTTTGTGTTCTGTCGCGGTCGAGATACACCTTCCTGTATGCCGGCATGTCCCTTAATCGTGCTTTCTCCTGCAGGATCCTGTTCCGTGTCGATTCTGCCTTGAAGGTCACTTTCACTGGCCGGGTTCTTTTTTTTTGGCAAACCCCCATATTCTCCAAAAATTTTCCAGCTGGGTCATGTCATCTTCTCCTATTGCTTTTATGATGCTTTCAATTGCTTTTTTTCCCTTGTTTTCTTGCTTCATATGTTTCCCCTTCAACTTCCTGGAGCCCATACACAAAGACTGACCTCTCCCTTTCATTCTCCCATTGCATATCCTTGTGTATCCACTCATTCAATTTAATTTCCTCCATTGCAGCTTTTCTTTCTTCAGTTTCACTAGCTAATGTACGGGCTCAGTGGCCTATCATTTTCCTTTCTCGGCTTTCCCTGTGCTCAGCTGTGGTCTGTTAGGGCCTCCACATATTTTTTTTTTTTATTATCACACCGGCCGATTCCCACCAAGGCAGGGTGGCCCGAAAAAGAAAAACTTTCACCATCATTCACTCCATCACTGTCTTGCCAGAAGGGTGCTTTACACTACAGTTTTTAAACTGCAACATTAACACCCCTCCTTCAGAGTGCAGGCACTGTACTTCCCATCTCCAGGACTCAAGTCCGGCCTGCCGGTTTCCCTGAATCCCTTCATAAATGTTACTTTGCTCACACTCCAACAGCACGTCAAGTATTAAAAACCATTTGTCTCCATTCACTCCTATCAAACACGCTCACGCATGCCTGCTGGAAGTCCAAGCCCCTCGCACACAAAACCTCCTTTACCCCCTCCCTCCAACCCTTCCTAGGCCGACCCCTACCCCGCCTTCCTTCCACTACAGACTGATACACTCTTGAAGTCATTCTGTTTCGCTCCATTCTCTCTACATGTCCGAACCACCTCAACAACCCTTCCTCAGCCCTCTGGACAACAGTTTTGGTAATCCCGCACCTCCTCCTAACTTCCAAACTACGAATTCTCTGCATTATATTCACACCACACATTGCCCTCAGACATGACATCTCCACTGCCTCCAGCCTTCTCCTCGCTGCAACATTCATCACCCACGCTTCACACCCATATAAGAGCGTTGGTAAAACTATACTCTCATACATTCCCCTCTTTGCCTCCAAGGACAAAGTTCTTTGTCTCCACAGACTCCTAAGTGCACCACTCACTCTTTTTCCCTCATCAATTCTATGATTCACCTCATCTTTCATAGACCCATCCGCTGACACGTCCACTCCCAAATATCTGAATACGTTCACCTCCTCCATACTCTCTCCCTCCAATCTGATATTCAATCTTTCATCACCTAATCTTTTTGTTATCCTCATAACCTTACTCTTTCCTGTATTCACCTTTAATTTTCTTCTTTTGCACACCCTACCAAATTCATCCACCAATCTCTGCAACTTCTCTTCAGAATCTCCCAAGAGCACAGTGTCATCAGCAAAGAGCAGCTGTGACAACTCCCACTTTGTGTGTGATTCTTTATCTTTTAACTCCACGCCTCTTGCCAAGACCCTCGCATTTACTTCTCTTACAACCCCATCTATAAATATATTAAACAACCACGGTGACATCACACATCCTTGTCTAAGGCCTACTTTTACTGGGAAAAAATTTCCCTCTTTCCTACATACTCTAACTTGAGCCTCACTATCCTCGTAAAAACTCTTCACTGCTTTCAGTAACCTACCTCCTACACCATACACTTGCAACATCTGCTTAGCTATTTCATTTACTACAGTCTCCTCTGATAGAGCTTCTACATGCAGTTTTGCTCCTTCTTTCCCTACAGTCCCCTTATTTGTGACTGAGGTAGCAGTCTCTGATGTCAATCCCAAAATGTTCTTTAGTTCTTTAGGCTGTTTCAGATTTTTCAGTTCCTCTTCTAAACTCTGTATCCTAGCCTCTGCTGCTTTGACTTGCACCTCCCACTTCCTGCTTTCCATATCTATCCTCTCTTCCATTCTCATGCTAAGTTCTTCTAGTTTCTTTTCCCATTCATGTTCCCGTTTTATGAGCTCTGCTGCCCAATCTTCCTTTGCAGATTCCTCCTCCTGTCCCTTGGTTTTCCTTCCTGCTCTCTGGCAACCCATTTTTGTTTTATTTTGATTACCTCAGAGTGGGAAACCTATGTAATTCTGTGTGTTAGGTTAGTAGTGTGTTTCTCAGAGTGTGTGGGGGGGGGGGGGAAGGTAGAGGAGGAACTGTGGCTAAGTGGGAGAGGGGTGGGGAGGGGGATTTAGGGGGGAATATGGGGACTGGGAAGGAGGGAGAAGCAAGTGGGTGAATGTGAGAGGGAGAGGGGGAAGGAGGGAGAGGTGGGGGGAGGGTGAAAGAGGGAGGGGTGGGATCAGGGGAAGGAGTGAGTGGTTGGTAGGGGAGGGGGGAGTATGTGTGTGTGTGTGTGTGTGTGTGTGTGTGTGTGTGTGGAATTATGTGTGGGTTTGTGTCTGAAAAGTAGGTGAATTGTGCATTGGAGTGTAATGTGGAGTCTCAGTGGTCGCTTGCCTAACCACAACCTCTTGTGACCTGACCCCCACCCTCCTGGGACTTGACCCGCACCTACTTACAATATTGCCCTTTATGCTTGTCCTGCCACCTAGCTTATAGTAACTTACTCGCCTTGTTCAATGGATTACCAATTGCTATTCCTTATTGAATACTTGAGTGTCTATTCTTTATCATGCTGAGAGTTGGACCGTTCACAATCAGCTTGGCAGTTAATTGGAACCTGAAACCCCACCCATACAACCACTCATAGGTGAATACAGTACTTGCAATGCAGTTGTAGCAGCCTGTAGATTGTCCAGCTCGATGAGACGTCCTGGCGTAGATCCACCTCAATTTCTTCTCGTTGTATAATGTACCCTATTCACTTTATTTCTCTTACTGGTCACACGATTGTTTCACTCTATTATCTTTCTTGGGTGACACCTGCCCTGCCGCTCTGACTGCGCACCTCGTTTTACTTTTTATATCACTTACAAAATTGCGGCTCTCCCTACACTTATGTGGCTCAGGCAGATTATAAATCGCTTCAAGGAATTGTTCACTACCCTATCACACTTAGCTACCCTTCAGATCACTTGGGTAGACCTCAAAAACACTTATATTCGCGGAGCACGGAAGGCGTGACTCGCGAACGCCCTGATGAGACATCAGAGGCGAGTGTTTTATAAGGGTTGGACACAGGAACGACTGGGAAAAGATACAACAGGGATGTGTGGGCGTCCAGTAGCTCTGTAGTAGGAAAGCAGTGGAAGTCATCCTGAGAGACGTAGCTGGATACTACTATGGCGCATGAAAGACCCTCCTTTTCTTTGAAACAGCAGATTTCACTCTCCCGTAAGAAAATCATGCAATGGCGAGAATATGCAAGGTTAACTATCCCCCTCCACCCACCGCTGAGAAGGAAAGTGAGGTATTGGCTGCAGGTTGAATTATAAGCAGCTCCACTACAGTCTGGGCATTCTGTATTACTGAGGTGACGGGAAATTCCTACACCTGTAAGACTTCACTCACTAAACTGAGTATGGATCTCTCAGCAATCGAAGGACAATTTAGCAACACTGCTCGAATAACATCTCCGACCTCGAGCAGGGCAGATGCACGTTTCCATTTTAGTAATGGAGAATTTGGAGCTTCATTTTCTCCTGAATGTTCGGGCCACATTGCGTAAATTCTTGTTAGACCTTTATGTGCAGGATGAGGACAGTCCCGCTGCTCGAGCTCAGGAAGAAATTTGTGTATATTGTGAGCCTAGGAGCGTTGTCGCTGGAGGGTCAAAAGATGAGGCTGTCATCCTGTTCAGTATCCTTCAGTGACAATACACATCTCACTCAGAGCTTGGGAGGATACGTTTTGGCCAACATGTCTCATAAGAGCTTTTCTAATATAATAATATCTCTATTTACTACACGTACATGTACAACGTATACAGTCCTAGCTGACATCAATGACATACTACTATATAGAAAGCCCTTTGTTATGCAGAGCATTTCGGGTTAATTAGGTCCTTGTCCCAGGATGCGACCCAAACCAGTCTACTAATTCCTAGGTACCCATTTTACTGATGGATGAAGATAGACAACCGGTGTAGAGAAACACGTCAAATGTTTCTACCCGCGCTGGGAATCTACCACAGAACGGGTGGGGCTCAGTAGGTGTATGAAAAAGGAGGTTTTAAGTAGCTTGTTTCTTTAGATAGGCATGAAAAGAGGCGTCAAGATTGGCCTGTATGTGTCGAGGTCGTTCGCACGATGGCTTCGAGCCAGTCAGCTTTGTGACACACAATCTGGAAAACGAGGCAGTATCATGGTAAAAGCCAGGAGCATAGTCAGAGGTATCAAATGAATCAAGGTGAACGCCAGTACCGGTGGCAGGCAACGAGGTGATGCCCGAAAACAACACTGGGTTTGGAGGAAGGACCATGGACGTGCTAATCAGGAAAGGGTGCCGCAGGGATCAGGGGCCTGGAAGAGGTAAACCATAAATATTACTCTATGAATTTTTTTTTTTTTATCTTTTGGTAGCAAAAGGATGAAAAAAATGAGCAGCTCCGAGAATAAACAAAAAGAAACAGTATGTTCCTTCTTTGACCCACGAGTGCAGTGAGAAAGGTGGAAATACAGTTCTGCACACTTTTACCTTTCATGAACCCATAGAGGTAGGGGGAAAGTTGATGTCTGATTCTGTAGTACAATCTGTTAAGCATCATTCTTTCAAAAGTTTTGCAAAGACAACTAGTTAAGGAGATCGGCCTAAATGTATCAGGCTGTTGGGGCTTAGGGATAGGCACAATGAGACTATTGGTCCAGGAAGTAGGAAGAACGCCCTCAATGTAACAGATTATACAGTGCCAACAAAGGGTTATCAGGCACGTGCCTTAGAGTTCTGAGAATATCATAGGTTATACCATCCTCTCCAGGAGCAGTTGATCGACCTTTGGTTAATGCATTATCTAATTCATACTCGGTAAAGAGGCAATCACTCTCATCAATATTTTGGCTCATAAAATTAATCAGTTTCAACATTTCTTCAGAAGTACTCTCTAAATTTTTTCTAATATGAGATGGAAGGCTTTCATGCCTGGATGTTTTGGACCAGTCATTTATGAGGTCATTTGCTTTTTCAAGAGGAAAGGGATGAGCAACATTGCCAGTCTTTTTCCACACCTCTACTAGTTTTACCACTTTTCTTGATCTAAAATCTGCATTTGATATTGCAAACAGAACCGTTATACTACATGAACTAGCCAAAATGAATATTGGTGGTAGCTTACTCTGCTGGATAATAGGATACCTGTCAAATAGAGTATCCTCTGTCCTTTACCAAGGCTTCAGAAGTGATTCTAAAGAAATGTCTTTAGGTACACCGCAGGGAGGAGTTCTTAGTCCCATGCTATTTAATATTCTGATTAATGCTCTCCTAAATGCTCTACCTGCCTCACCTAAACATATAGCTATAAGCTATGCTGATGATATCATGATCCATACAACAGGGCATAAGAAGATGAATACCATTCTTAATGAAGTTCAAGCAATTTGTAATCGACTAGGCCTCATAATATCTTCCTCTAAAACAAAGATATTAACAAGCAAACGACATGCCCCACCCATCTATTTGCAGGGTGAAATCATTAGCTACGTTAAAACTTACAGATATCTTGGTGTAGATGTACCCTTTAACAAATCCACTATACCACAACTAAACAAGAAATGTAAAGCTAGGCTAAATGCTCTCAAAGCTGTTGCTGGCTACAATCCCAACTATGGTGCTAATGTGAGAATCGTGAGAATGATGTACATAGCCTATGTTAGGTCCTTAATTGATTATGCTGCTCCCATGTTGATATTAGCTAGAGAAAGTTCCCTCCGACCCTTGGAGTTAATGCAAAATGAAGCTCTCAGGACTATTCTTGGCTGTCCCAGATCTACAAAAGTTCTTAACATGAGGAAGGAGCTTGGTATTTCTAGTATCAGTGATAGGATTGTTGAAATTAACACTGTACTCGGTATTAGAATGTTGAGAAACGAACCAGACATTGTCACAATGAATCTTACCAAGTGTCTAGAGGTAAATACACACAGATCTAAATGGATTGTGAAAACGTGCAATTGCATTAAGTTTTATAACCTGCATGAACTGTATCACTGTAGGCAACAAGAGCATTTCACCCCTCCATGGAAGATGTGTTCATTTAATATCACATACCTACAAGTCCCTCCCAAGAAGCTCATTGCTAGTAATCCCTTCCTTAAATCTCTTGTTAGAGCAACTGCTCAAGAAGAAATTTTTCGCCTAGCTGGTAGTAATAAGTTATCACAAGTTATATACACTGATGGATCTAAACAGGAGTCTTCTGGCAGGGCTGCATCTGCTCTTGTTGCCACCTCCCTAGTTAAGAACGATAATAAATTTGTTGAGTTAGGCATAAGAATTAACAACTGGGCGTCTACACTGCAAACTGAATTGTTTGCAATCCTAATGGCGCTAAAGCTAACCTATGACACTGAGCTTGACTATCATCATTACTGATTCTATGTCATCATTGAAGGCTCTTGGCTCATATAATGACTCCAACAACATGCTCATTGGGGAAGCCAGGTATAGATACTCAAAAATTAGGGACAAAGGAATTAATGTACAATTGCTATGGATCCCATCACACATTGGATTACTCCTTCATGATAAAGTTGATATGTTAGCCAAGAAGAGTATCCAGAAGGAGAACGCAGAATATAACTTTGGTATAACTGTGTCTAGCATTAGGAATAATATTAGGAGAGAAGTAAATAATGAAGATGATTGTTATAGGAATGCAGTTAGAAGCCTGAGTAGATCTATAACCCACTATGATAACATGAACGTAGATAAGTATGTTTATGGAGCAACTTGCAATGTGAACAGACTGACTGACGTTGTAGTGGCCAGGCTTAGGCTTGGTTACAAGTACTTCTGGCAGTTTGGGAGACACACAGATGATGATCAAACTAAATGTAAATTATGTGATCAGGCATATGGTCACTCTCTTGAACACTGTGTGCTTAATTGTCCACTTATTGAGGAATACAGAGACAGACAGTATAATAACCTATGTGACATGTCAAGATATCTTATTAATGAAAATAAGATACCAGATATACTAAGCAAATTTCCTAAATTTGCTTGTAACAGATAAGTGAACTATAGATATGTAGATATAAATCCATATGTATTCCTGTTAACCCTTTGGGGCCTAGTTCCTAGGCCTTTTGTGTATCCACATGCTCTCGCGCTACCGTCCACAGGATGGATATGGGGTGCACAATAAACTAGCGACTTCGGTGGCAAAATCTAAATCTTTGACCCACGATCACCCTTGGTGCGGCTGGCAGTGCTGACGATGCACGTAAACCGCCTCCAACCCTACCTGGTATGTTAGCATCCCTGGATGCAAAAGGCAGCCTCCAGCCTTCCATTATTCCAGGCCACGGGAGACCGCCTTCCGGAAAGCTGTCCAGTACTTCGCCACATAACACAATTCCTACTTCAGGACAGCACCACAACCAAGGTCCACGATGGACTGGGGCTCATAAATCCTTTCTCTTTTGCCTACGAGCTGAAATTCACAAGGGAAAAATTTCCCCAGCGAGGCAGAATGGAGAGAGGGAGGGAGGGGCGGGGGGTATTTAGATTCGATCCAAGGAAAGAGACAAGAGGTCCAGTTCTTCGGATCAAGAGGAGCTTCGCCAAGGCAAGGAATCCCCCCACCCCTTGGTGTGGGGTACCTTGTACCTTTTATTCCTTTTCCCAAACCTATGGGCAGACACACCGGATGGGAATACAATCGAATACTTGCTTAGACAAAATGTTGAACGAAGCATTCTTTATATTTATAACTGAATATTGTTTAAAATATACACTCTTTTAGCATGCAAAATTGTTTGGAGCTTCAAGACCCAGAAGATGCCAAAGAACATGAAGTTTCAGGTCAGTATCTCAGGCCCTGAAAGCGGAATAAAATTCCTGAGCCACAGCTAAGCACATGTTTATCAGGGTTAGAAGCTGTACATCAACTATCTCGAGTCCAAAATTTGGAAATAAATGTTGCGAGAGGAACTGGATTATCATTAATCCCAAGCTGAACAAATATATATTAGTACCGATTTTAATAAACGATGACAGATAAACTAATGTCAAGAAAAGATTTTTAGATTCAATCGAGTATGCTGATTTCGAATCTGAAATCAAAATTAACCCACTATGTAAGGATTTGTAATTACATAAAAACTAATTGTTTTTTCATGTATTCTGAGCATTACTGACGAGCTGGCAACACTGGTAGCATGCACACACGTCAACTCTGTAACTTTCTTGATTTTAATAAACGATAGCTGAAAAAATATATATCAAATATCAAATAAAAATGTTCACGTATTTAGAATATCGCTGACGAGCTGCCAACAATTATTAACATTTGGTCTTTTAAAAACAATGCTTGGAAAAACTGAGCTAAACTTAAGTTTTGTTTTAGAACCAGTATACTTAGAGTTAAAGGGAATATATAATTACCTCAGTAGCAGACAAAGTTTTTAATTAATCAGAGTTATATATGAAATTATAACACTTGAGTATTTCTACGATCACACAGCAACCTGAAACTGGATCAATTAAGAATATTCATCAGTAAGTTTAGCCATACCTGACAGTAACTGATTTGCTATAAGAATAGTGATTGATGTAAGTAACGAAGTAGTCAAAGTTGATTACCTGGTTTGTGCCACAACTACAAGTGTGTACAGTCAGCCTCTACATCTAGCATACATAACTATACTAATCTGTTCTGTGAACTGATGAATATACAAAATATAGATAAGTGAACTAAGTATTAGCAATAAGTTGTTATAGTCAAATAAATCAGATACGATACTATGTTCCACAATCGGCTTTCCTTGCACTGTATCATTCACTCACGTACCCTTGTCTCACATATGGAATTTGTGCATGGGGATCAACAACATTAAATCACCTAAGACCACTAATAACCCAGCAAAAGACAGCAGTCAGAATAAATTTCCACTCCCGACAGCATACTCCTCCAATATTCAAGTCTAAATCTGCTCACTATTAACATCATCCATACTTATTCATGTGCCTACTACATACATAGAACAATACACGCAAACATAAACCCTCCACTCAAACTTTTCCTCACCAATCTTAACAGGATACACGACCATAACACAAGACAGATCTCTTTTTGATGTACCCCGTGTCCATATCACACTTTGTAAAAACTATGCACATAATGGGCCCCAAAATTTGGAATTCATTACCAGAAAATACCAAAGTAACTCGATCTGAAAATCAATTTAAGACTTCTCAAAAGCCACCTAATCACCCTAGACTAAATACTTAAAACGCAATATCTAACACTACCAATAAATCTACCAGTCACCTAAATCTTAAATCCTCATGACCAGACAACCCAGCTCATATATTGACTAATTACCACATAGAAGTATACATACTTACCAAAACCAATATTACCCTTCACCCAATTGTAACAATCTCATACTGTAAACTACTGAAAACTGCTACTGAATCATGTGTCATAAAAAGCATTTTTGAATACATGAATATATCCTTTTGTTTGTGTAAATTAGATTCAGTTATTATTAATAGAACCACTGTACAACTATGATAATTTCTTTAGTGATTAGTAGTCAGTAAGACATTGAATTAAGTCAGCCCATAATGCCAAGGCATAATAGAGGTTCCCTGTGCACTGCAACCCATCATTGTAAAAATATAATCTTAATGTACTACTTGCAAAGAAATAAATGAATCTGAATTAAAACCCAAGTAACTATTAAAGAGTAAATCTTGTTAAACTTGCTGCAGACAATCTTATTTGCAGAGTCTTGAACTGCTAACTACAGCGTGGAAACTCCTGCACATATAATTTATTATAGCCCCAAGTATGATTAAAGTATTATCGATGGGCTAAATTTAATATACATTACAATCCACTGAGCAGCTTAGAGTAGTAATATTTTAATGTGAATATACTATATACATAGCTGATGATACTTGCCGACACTGAAGGTGGTTATCAAAACGACATGTTATTACCATTAAATATGAAGGCTGATTAATGTGCACATTATCTGCATCCAAATTATTAGAGTGAAGTTGTAGTCAATTTATGACTATACTTTGCTGCATTATACTGGAGTAATCGACTGAAATGGCAAATAGTGATTATACAAGAGCTTCAGTGAGCTCTTAAGAACAGTTGTATCATGTGGAACCTCAACATGTGTGAAAATGCAATTAATACAACATCGCCTGCTGACATCCAGTGAAAATCTTCTGCTGAACTGACTTATTTATTTATTTATTTTATTTATTTATTAACAATTTGAGCACACATACAGAGGTACAAAAAATAGATAAGAGCAGCATGCCAAAGCCACTTATACTATGCATAGCATTACGGGCTGGCTTAAAATTAACTTAAGATTAACTAAGCAAATTTTCTGCTATATCGCCTATTTCCCACAAAGGTAAGATGACACAAAGCAGCACATTCAATACCACTCGTTTAACAGTGGTCTTGCCAGAGGTGTGTGCACATGACTATTTAAATTACCCTCTGTACCACAACATCCCCACCCACTGTACGTCACAACTCCACAACTCTCTGGCTGACCTGAATCCCTTCTAATATATTAGTTTATTCACTCTGAGTCATCAACACTGAAGAAAGTGATATTGAATCATCTGATTTCGTGAGTCATGAAACAGCAGATAATTATATAAGAGAGGTAAACAGAATCGTATAAATTTCAGTGTTCGCTAAATTACATAATCATTATAACACCGTCATCAAGGTACGTCTCCTCAACGTTAGCTAAATAAACATTACACTTGCGCAAGGATCTACAGTTAAGTAGACTGCATCTATAATTAATGGACTTTTACACAAATTACTTTATATAACACTCAATATTTCTTGCCTGATGTTGAATGGGAGGTACTTTGAGCAGCATTTTAAGTGTTAATCGATACCGGAAATGACTAAACTGTCGCTTACAAGGGAATGGCTATGCATTAGTAAAGAACTTTTCTGTTATTCATGGCATTAATCCACAAAGACATTTGAATGGCGGGACTGACAACAAACACGGATTCTATTCCCGGCGAGGGTAGAAACATTCGGCGTATTTTCTTACACCGGTTGTCTATGTTTCCCTACAGTAAAATGGGTACCTGGGTGTTAGTCGACTGGTGTGGGTCGCATCCTGGGACAAAACTGACCTAATTTGCCTGAAATGCTCTGCATAACAAGCGGCTTTCTATACAGTAGTAATATGTTAGTGATGTCAGCTAGGCCTGTATACTTTGTACATATACTTGTAGAAATAAAGATACTAGTATTATTATTGCGGTAAGAGGACACACTAATTGTAAAGTTAACCTTTATTTAAAGATAACATTGTCTTTATATAAAGGTTCACAGTGTAAACAGTGGTGGTTTATAATATCTACTGGTGGTTGACTGTTGAAGAGCACATTCAGTGATACAGAACAAAACATTAAATTTAATAAATCGTCAGCTAAATTTAAAATATTTCAAAAATATTTATGTTAAGCTAATGAAGTTCCTCAGTCTAATACAGAGAAGAATGGTTGAAGATCAGAAGGAGTTTGAAGTAATCAGTCCATCAGCGGAGTCGATGTAATCAGTCCATCAAGAATGATGAACTGATTACATCGACTCTGGGTTGAGGGACTGATTATCTTAAACTCCTCCTGATCTACAACCATTCTTCTCTGTATTGGACTGATGAAGCCACTGTGTGGCGAAACGTTTCCACAATCAAGATGTCCAAGTGTTGCACATGTGTCTAATTTATCAAATTGTTGCTTCTCTGAACCATTTATCTACAGAGTTTAAAGACTTGTAGATTTGGGTGTTGTAAGTGACACTGGGCCCAGCAGTGTTGTGTGTGACACTGGGTCCAGCAGTGTTGTGTGTGACACTGGGTCCAGCAGTGTTGTGTGTGACACTGGGTCCAGCAGTGTTGTGTGTGACACTGGGTCCAGCAGTGTTGTGTGTGACACTGGGTCCAGCAGTGTTGTGTGTGACACTGGGTCCAGCAGTGTTGTAAGTGACACTGGGTCCAGCAGTGTTGTGTGTGACACTGGGTCCAGCAGTGTTGTATGTGACACTGGTTCCAGCAGTGTTGTGTGTAACACTGGGTCCAGCAGTGTTGTGTGTGACACTGGGTCCAGCAGTGTTGTGTGTGACACTGGGTCCAGCAGTGTTGTGTGTGACACTGGGTCCAGCAGTGTTGTGTGTGACACTGGGTCCAGCAGTGTTGTGTGTGACACTGGGTCCAGCAGTGTTGTGTGTGACACTGGGTCCAGCAGTGTTGTGTGTGACACTGGGTCCAGCAGTGTTGTGTGTGACACTGGGTCCAGCAGTGTTGTGTGTGACACTGGGTCCAGCAGTGTTGTGTGTGACACTGGGTCCAGCAGTGTTGTGTGTGACACTGGGTCCAGCAGTGTTGTGTGTGACACTGGGTCCAGCAGTGTTGTGTGTGACACTGGGTCCAGCAGTGTTGTGTGTGACACTGGGTCCAGCAGTGTTGTGTGTGACACTGGGTCCAGCAGTGTTGTGTGTGACACTGGGTCCAGCAGTGTTGTGTGTGACACTGGGTCCAGCAGTGTTGTGTGTGACACTGGGTCCAGCAGTGTTGTGTGTGACACTGTGTCCAGCAGTGTTGTGTGTGACACTGTGTTGAGCAGTGTTGTATGTGACACTGGTTCCAGCAGTGTTGTGTGTGACACTGGGTCCAGCAGTGTTGTGTGTGACACTGGGTCCAGCAGTGTTGTGTGTGACACTGGGTCCAGCAGTGTTGTGTGTAACACTGGGTCCAGCAGTGTTGCACTCCAGGTTATATCACGGAAAAACTACATTGATCCCAGTGAAACTAAAACACGCTATTCTCCTATTCCAGGATACAAACCTGATCATAACATTGTAAAACTAATAATGATTTTTTAAACTAAAGCTTATTTTGCAATTTGTTGTAGGTTATAAACAAAAATTAATATTTCCTAGGCGGCGGAAGAGAATCCAATAAGAAAAATGATAAGGTGTAGTATCAAGCTGTAATTACAAAAGTCTCAGTTCAGCTGATAGCCCAATTTCTTCGAATTCCAAAATTAAAAAAAAAATTGAGTCGCCAAAAATATAATAAAAACATTTGTGAATTGGAGCCAACAATTTCCATTAAAAATTTAAGCCTTCCTGTAAGTGATACTGAAAAACAGAAGCATTGTAATTTTTATTAAAATTAGCAAATAGGAACCTACAGTCCAAAACTAATTTGAACCTTCCATTAAGCAAGGCACTTCAGTGTTGAAAACTTGAAGACAATCAAAGCATTGAAGGAAAAATCATTCACAGTTTTTTCTTTAATACACAACTGGCAAATTTGGACTTTCACACCTCAATAACAATTCAAATCTATCTTCAAGCAAATTAGCCAGTGCTAAAATTTTCATGCTAATCAGAAGAGTCATTCTCCAGTTATCACACAGATGCCAATAATAAAGTTTCATTCTTTTAATATTCATCAGCCATTGAAGATTTAAGTATTCAGAAGAGACGTTATTGTTACCGAAGAAAAAAAATGCATCATTTAAAGAGAAGCCTGATGGTCATAGCACCAACGGCACCTCGATATTAGGGATTGCCATTGGCACCCCCCAATATCGGGGTGCAAACCACCCACAGAGCTAGAATCAGTCATACTGCCATTGACGATGACTGCACTTCTGTATCCTCAGCGACTGTTTGGAAGAACTACAACATGGGGCATCGTATGACAGCCGCGTCAGGCCAGTTTCCCTCCGAGGAAATTACAAAGCATCCTTCTACATCCTTCCATGAGGAATACATTGTTGACTTTCCTGGTAACTGAGGTCATAGATACCGTCATGTAAGTATTTCTACGAGAGTACTGTGGCTACGAGCTGGGGTAAAATAAGGGGAAAACAATGTTTATCTCTCCATTAAATCTTAGAATCTGGATACAATCAAATGATGCTGTTGTTGAAGGCGTGGCCAATATTAAGAAAACACAGCTTTTGCTCTTTCGGAGGATCGAGCCTTCACTACTAATTGAGCTGAATGACCCACACGGGTTTACTAACACAAAATGGTATTTACCTCTCCGTTAACTCTGAGGTTACGGATGCAGCCATGGAAGTGTTGTTGCGAGAGCTGTGTAGGCCAGCCATGGTGATGGTGGTGGTGAGGGAGGGCGTGGGCCAGACCCCCGACCTGTAGAGGAGCAGCCACACTGAGTGCCTGATCCTGGGGAGGCAGGGGAGCCGCCAGGCGACACTCCCCGCCCTCTTGACACCGATCTACTATCACCTCCACTTTCTGTCCGTGAAATATTAAATATAAAATATTTACAATAGCTGAAATAGTTGCTTTGTCAGTCATATTCAGCTATTCCTAAAATAAATTTCATTAAATAAATGCAAGCAATTATCAAATAGGTGAAATATTGCACATAGTCAAATGGATGTATTAGTCAAAAATAAAGCAGAATATAGTCCGAAGTTAATGGCTACAGCAGTGGGAGAAGACAGTTACAAAACTAGGAGTACAACTGCTGATTCAGTGTACTCAGCACACCTGTAGTGCCACTATGAGATCAAGGCGGTGCCAGCGTCCGTCAGCGAGGGAGGGCACAAGGCTGGCATGTGTCGGGTCCAGCAGGATGGGACTGGTGCCCAGGTCAACCAGTACCCGCGGTCGACCACTTACCAGCTCCAGGCTCACTACATCCTCCTGTTACACCAACACGGCACAACTTTAATAAGGCAAATGTAACTTAACTGAAGCAAAACATTACTAATGTTCACTTAATCTTCACTTAACAGCTTAAAACTACTCAATCGTGTTGTTAATAAATACCGAGAAGACAATTATACAAGGTCAATTGCAAAGCCAGCAAAATTGATCACAACCTTCGCTGTTAAAGTATATAAACTCCAAGATAATAAATTATGTTAAGGTTTTGTATATGATTATAAATTCGCTTTTGGCATTTATGTTCAGTGATACACGGAACATAAATACTGATTAGTGTCTATACAACATATATCTTTACTAAAAAATGTAATTCAATATCAGCCTAAATTTACACACATCGGCACCACTCCTAAATCAAGAACACAATACTTGCAACACCAGCAGTGATGAAGTGTCTTGTGAAGCTGTCTGCACCACAGGCAGGGAGAGTCAGTGTCTGCACCACAGGCAGGGAGAGTCAGTGTCTGCACCACAGGCAGGGGGAGTCAGTGTCTGCACCACAGGCAGGGAGAGTCAGTGTCTGCACCACAGGCAGGGGGAGTCAGTGTCTGCACCACAGGCAGGGAGAGTCAGTGTCTGCACCACAGGCAGGGGGAGTCAGTGTCTGCACCACAGGCAGCACCACAGGCAGGGGGAGTCAGTGTCTGCACCACAGGCAGGGGGAGTCAGTGTCTGCACCACAGGCAGAGTCAGTGTCTGCACCAGTGTCTGGAGGGGGACAGGCAGAGTCAGTGTCTGCACCACAGGCAGGGGGAGTCAGTGTCTGCACCACAGGTCAGTGTCTGGGAGGGGGAGTCAGTGTCTGCACCACAGGCACAGTGTCTGCAGAGTCAGTGTCTGGGGAGTCAGTGTCTGCACCACAGGCAGGGGGAGTCAGTGTCTGCACCACAGGCAGGGGGAGTCAGTGTCTGCACCACAGGCAGGGGGAGTCAGTGTCTGCACCACAGGCAGGGGGAGTCAGTGTCTGCACCACAGGCAGGGGGAGTCAGTGTCTGCACCACAGGCAGGGGGAGTCAGTGTCTGCACCACAGGCAGGGGGAGTCAGTGTCTGCACCACAGGCAGGGGGAGTCAGTGTCTGCACCACAGGCAGGGGGAGTCAGTGTCTGCACCACAGGCAGGGGGAGTCAGTGTCTGCACCACAGGCAGGGAGAGTCAGTGTCTGCACCACAGGCAGGGGGAGTCAGTGTCTGCACCACAGGCAGGGGGAGTCAGTGTCTGCACCACAGGCAGGGGGAGTCAGTGTCTGTCAGTGCCTGCACCACAGGCAGGGGGAGTCAGTGTCTGCACCACAGGCAGGGGGAGTCAGTGTCTGCACCACAGGCAGGGGGAGTCAGTGTCTGCACCACAGGCAGGGGGAGTCAGTGTCTGCACCACAGGCAGGGGGAGTCAGTGTCTGCACCAGGGGGGCAGTGGAGGGGGGAGTCAGTGTCTGCACCACAGGCAGGGGGAGTCAGGGGGAATCAGTGTCTGCACCACACGCAGTGGGGCAATCAGTGTCTGCACCACAGAGTCAGTGTCTGCACCACAGGCAGAGTCAGTGTCTGCACCACAGGCAGGGGGAGTCAGTACCACAGGCAGTCAGGGGTCAGTCAGTGTCTGGTCAGTGTCTGCACCACACCAGTGTCTGCACCACAGGCAGGGGGACAGGCAGGGAGAGTCAGTGTCTGGTCAGTACCACACGCAGGGGGAATCAGTGTCTGGGCACCACACGCAGGGAGAGTCAGTGTCTGCACCACAGGCAGGGAGAGTCAGTGTCTGGTCAGTACCACAGGCAGGGAGAGTCAGTGTCTGGTCAGCACCACAGGCAGGGAGAGTCAGTGTCTGGTCAGCACCACAGGCAGGGAGAGTCAGTGTCTGGTCAGTACCACAGTATGTCTTCCTTTATAATAAATTGATCAGCTGAGTTAATTTATTGTTGGAAGCTCTTAGCTATGAATGTTTTTTTTTACTCACACCGTCAGTCTACCACCAAGGGTCGGTGACCTAAAAAAATAAACTTTCACCATTACTCATTCAATAGTTATGTTGTTAGACGTGTGCAAACAACAGGCTTCTAGTGACCCTCTGATATGCAACTTCCCCTTCCCTTCAGAATGCAAACACTGTATTTTCCATCTCCAGAGTTCCAGTCATGGAGGTCCAAAGTGACCTTGATTACACTCCAACAGCACATCAAAACCTTAAAAACCACTCGTCTCCACTACAGTCTAACTCGCTCACACTAGTCTGCTGAATGCTCAAGCCCCTAATGCTTAAAACCTCACACTCTCCGTCCAATCCTTCCTGGGAAGGGTTGGAGGGCGCCGGCATATCAGCGTCAGGTTGTTTCGGCGCCAGACTACTCAGCGCCAGGCTGTTGCAGTGCTGGCCCGTTTCGTTTCGTTTACGTCCTGGTCATATACGTCCTTCACTTAATTATTTTTATTAGAAAAATCGATTCTTAGGTTCCATATTATTATTGATTCTAGTCTTGATACTCCGGCGGTGAAAGGTCTTAGCGGTGAACTGGAATATCCCACCTAGGAACCAAAAAAGTATCCAAAACGGTTGGGATCCTCTCCAAGATACGATACTACGTGCCGCAAACTGCCCTTCTCACACTATACCATTCACTTATATGTCCATACTTCACCTATGCTATCTGTGCTTGGGGTTCAACTGCAGCAACACACCTAAAGCCAATAATAACCCAACAAAAAGCCACAGTAAGAATAATCACTAAATCCCATCCCTGGCAACACCCCCCCCCCCACTCTTCATAGATCTAAACTTACTCCCTGTTCAGTACATCCACACTTACTACTGTGCAATCTACATCTACAGGACCTTAAATTCCAATATTAACCTTGACCTAAAACGCTTTCTTGATAGTTGTGACAGAACCCACAGGCATAACACCAGACACAAACATCTCTATGACATTCCCCGTGTCCGACTAAACCTTTACAAAAATTCAATGTATGTCAAAGGCCCTAAAATCTGGAACACCCTACCTGAAAACTCTAGAACTGCAGACACATCCATCACCTTCAAAACTACCATCAGAAAACATCTTATCTCCCTGATACACCCTGTCAAATAATTACACGAATACCACCTGGTGGTTCACACTTACACTCACTCACCCATTTGACCTTAAACAGAAATATCAATCTCAATCTTAAAATAATGAATCTTAACTAGTCATAAGTGATACTCCAATACTGAAACTATGTATAGTGCCAAAACAAAAGCATTCACATTGCTAAACTCACAAACTAGTATTTAGTCACTTAGCCATAATATCAACTTACCTCATAATTTTGTAATATTTTAAACTTAAGATTTAATCTAAGTCTGCCCGAAATGCCTAGCCATGCTAGTGTTCTAGTGGTACACTCTGTAATTATTATTTTACTTCATGTAAACCACACAATAACCAAATTCTGTAAACTCAGCTTTGTAATCCTTATAAAGAATAAACTTTGAATTGAATTGAATAGTAACACCCTCTTTGCTTACATCCTCAAAATTATTACAAAGACTGAAATTTGGGGTACCCGTTCCCTTCCTCAGAGCAGATCGGGTTACCTCTTTTTTCTCTGGGGCTGCATTATCTTTACGGGTTTAGCACCTCCCCATTAGTATAATACAAATAAAAATAATAAAATGTGACTAAAAATATTCTTAAAAACTATATTACTTATCATTGTAACTTAAGTTGAAATTACAATTTTTTTTCATTTAGTGTGTCGGGGAGAGAGAGTACATCTGGATACGACGTGGCATCAAGCAGTGCAAGGTCTTACAATAATTTAAATGTACTTACTTATAAATCAGTAATGACTCAAAGCTAGCATTAAATAAAGTTAAATAAATGAATACTTCATTAAACAAACTGTAAATACCAGATGCATTTCGGTCGCTGTGCGGTCCAAGACAATTATCCCCGTATTGCATAACCCCTGTACCTCAATGCACGCAAAAAGGACTAATGCAGAGTGCGGCATAAGTTTTCAATGCCATTAAATATTAGCACTGAAGATTTGAAGGGAATCAGATTTGGTATTGACAAGTTATCACGAGGACACTAATATCCACATTTCTTCAATGAAACCGGCAAAATTAGGATATTCACGGCCCAAAACTTCTTCAAATTTTCCACTAAGAAAAAACCTTTGAAGAGAAGCCGAAGCAGAATTCTCTTATTAAAAAAAATATATCCTGATGCACCAAAACGTCAAGTTTGAAGACACTGGTAATTTTCTTCAAGTAATCAGCGATGAAGCGTGAAGGTAGTTGAGTGAAGCTCTCAAGACACTATCTCACGTAAACCATAATTTATATTTTCCCTTTTCTTAGATAAAAAAAACCGAAGAGGGAGGAACATCGAGCAAAAATCAATCCAAGATTTTTTTCTAAAGATTTACCAGCATTAAATATTTAAGTACGCGCGTAACTACGCAAGTTACATTAAAACTACGTAGACCCTTCAATGGGGCTCTTGATCTAAGGAATTGGACCAATGCTCAGATTCCCTGAATCTCGCCTGAATGCCTTCCAGTCTTCCCCAAGCGCCGTATGACCCTTGCGGGTTTAGCGCTCTAACCTTCCCTCCCTCCCATAAACACGATTACATACAGTGGTCAGGATGACATGTCAAGTGCACACACACACACACACACACACACACACACACACACACACACACACACACACACACACACACACACACGTACACTGTCCAGATTTAAGCCAGGATGAGCCAATAAAGTCAAAACACTGACTAATGTTTGATCAGAAGATTCTTCAGTTATTTTACAGAAACTAAGCTACTGATAAAACTGACATTAAAACTTACACAACATTCAAGGCAAAACTTCCTTTGAAGAAAACACATCAGCACTAAGAGTTTAAACCTGACCAGAAGATGCATTCTCCAGGTATTGTAATTAATACGTGCAAATGTGCACCTGCACAGCCTAAAGCCAAGAAATGTTTGATCCATCATCTCATAAGATGATGCATCAGCCATTAAAGACTGACTTTTATATTCACCAGAGGAAAGTTGTGTTGTAGAGTTCTGAGCTTTGCTCAGAACTCTACAACACAGTTGTCATCAAAGATTTGTTAAGTTATACCATGAATTAAGGAAAGATCCTGGACTTCACCTTACGAAACAGACAAAGCAAATGCGATAGTAATTATGGATAATGTAGATTATAGTGGAATAATATTAGAAGACAGGCGTACTGACGTTCCCCTTACACTGTGTGTAGTGCACCCACGCATGTAAATAATCCTGTGAATCTTGCCCAAGATACATTATACAAGCTTTGAAAATTTGAAGCCGATCGAATAAGGTGTTGTCGAGTAACAAACGAAAATTTTGGAGAAAGAAAATTTTTGCTGAGAATATTGTGCAAATGGGAAAGTTTATCCTCGTTAAATTTAACGCCATAAAAACCAAGAATATGTATTTTACTTTTTTTTTTTTTAACTTACATTGTCTTAAATTTTCTACCTGCCTGGAGGGTACTCTGGGGGATCAACGCCCCCGCTGCCCGGTCCATGACCAGGACTACCGGTGGATCAGGGCTTGATCAACTAGGCTGTTACTGCTGGCCGCATATAGTCCAACGTACGAACCACAGCCCGGCTGATCCGGCACCAACTTCAGGTATTTGTCCAGCTCCCTCCTGAAGACAACCAGGGGTCTATTGGTAATTCCCCTTACGGCTGGTGGGAGGTTGTTGAAAAATTTTGGGCCCCGGACACTTGTTGTGTTTTCTCTTAGTGTACTAATGGCGCCCCTACTTTTCACTGGGGGTATGTTGCATCGCCTGCAAAGTCTTTTGCTTTGGTAGGAAGTGATTTCTGCGTGCAGATTAGGGCCCAGTCCCTCTAGGATTTTCCGAGTGTACATTATGATGCATCTCTCTCGCCTGCGCTCCAGTGAATACAAGTCAAGTGCTTCGAAGCGTTCCCAGTAGTTAAGGTGTTTGATGGAACTTATACGTGCAGTAAACGTTCTCTGTACATTCTCTAGATCTGCAATTTCACCTGCCTTGAATGGATATGTTAGTGTACAGCAGTATTCCAGCCTAGAGAAAACAAGCGATTTAGAAAGGATCATCATTGGCTTGGCATCTCCTGGTTTGAACGTTCTCATTATCCATCCTATCATTTTCCTCGATGTTATAGTGGCACTGTTGTGAGCCTTAAGGTGAGATCCTCACGTTACCACTCCCAGGTCCTTCACATCACTTTTCTGCTCTACTGTGTGATTAAAATTCGTAGTACACTCAGTTCTATCTTTTATTTTCTTCAGTTTTCCATAACGGAGTAGTTGGAATTTGTCTTCATTGAACATCATATTGTTCTCTGTTGCCCATTGGAAATCTCATCTGCGACTTAAGAATATAAGAACATAAAAAAGAAGGAACACTGCAGCAGGCCTACTGGCTCATGCGAGGCAGGTCCAAGTCGCCTACCGACTTATACCACCGACCCAACCTGATCAGGTCCTGGTCACATCCACTTAAGGAGCACTGCATCAGACATACTATCACAAGCTGGTCAAGTCCGATTCACACCCACTCATGTGTTTATCTAACCTATTTTTACAACTACACAACGTTTTAGCTTCTATGACGGTACTCGGTAGTTTGTCCCATTCAATCAAGTCGCTGGGACAAAGACCTGATTGCAGTTATTTGGGTAATTCCATGATATATTGAAATTAAGTGATTTGTGGAAATAAATGGTACAAAATACCGACACAATAGAAAAATAAACACAGAAGCAGTATAATGTGATCCTTTATTAACAACGTTTCGCCCAACGCAGTGGGCTTTATCAACTCACAAACAGATCTGTAGATGAATGGTTCAGAAAACCGACATGTTGATAAATTAGACATGTGCAACTCTTGGGTATCTTTATTGAGGAAACGTTTCGCCACACAGTGGCTTCATCAGTCCATACAAAGGAGAATCGTGAAGAACAAGAGGAGAATGAGGTAATCAGTCCCTCAACCTTGAGTCGATGTGGTCAGTCCATCAATATTGAATAGAATACAGCATATGAGCGAAGAAGTGCCTTATATACCATAGGCAGGAGAGGTGCAGCAGTCGTAGGTGGTGTCACATTTGTCCATGTGGAAGTAGGCAAGCGAAGAATTCCCAAGTCTTAAGATCCCAAGAAGTTGCAGTGTCTGACAGGAATGTAGATGAATGGAACAAACAAATCAGTTTGCGACTCGATAAATCCCAGAGAAATAAAAAAAAAGGAATAAGAAAAGCAAAAAGGGATTATGAGGCTAAAGTCGCAAGGGATTCGAAGAATAACCCAAAAGGGTTCTTTCAGGTATACAGAAGTAAGATTAGGGACAAGATAGGCCCACTTAAGAGTAACTCAAGTCAGATTACTGACAGTGATAAGGAAATGTGTGAACTTTTCAATACCTACTTCCTCAGAAAGATACTAGCGAAATGCCACAGAAGGACAATAATAAACTATGCAAAATTAGGGTAACTAGTGAAATGGTCCTTAGACAAATAGAGAAATTAAAACCTAATAAATCCCCAGGCCCTGATGAACTGTTTGCAAGGGTTTTCAAGGAATGTAAAGAGAAACTTAGTATACCTTTGGCGAATCTTTTCAATATATCACTACAAACTGGCATAGTGCCAGGCAAGTGGAAAATGGCAGATATAATACCTATTTACAAGGCGGGTGATAGGTCCTTAGCTTCGAACTATAGACCAATAAGCCTTACCTCCATAGTTGGTAAATTTATGGAATAATTTTTGAGGCAATTCGTAGCCATCTTGATAGGCATAAATTAATTAATGAATCTCAGCACGGTTTTACTAAGGGGCGTTCCTGTCTTACGAATTTACTTTCCTCACTAAGGTATTTAAGAAGGTAGATCATGGTACTAAATATGATATTGTGTATATGGACTTCAGTAAGGCTTTCGATAGAGTTCCACATCAGAGGCTGTTGAGGAAACTTTAGGCACACGGAATAGGAGAAATTTTTTCTTGGGTAGAGGCATGGTTGACAAACAGGCAGCAAAGTGTTTGCATAAATGGGAAGAACTCACAATGGAGGCACGTCACAAGCGGTGTTCCACAGGGGTCAGTGTTGGGCCCCTTGTTGTTCACAATCTACATAAACGACATAGATGAGGGAATAAATAGCGACATAGGAAAATTTGCTGATGACACCAAAACAGGCCGTCCAATTCATTCTAATGAGGACAATAGAGCACTCCAGAATGATTTGAATAGATTGATGCAGTGGTCAGAGAAGTGGCAGATGCAATTTAATATAGACAAATGCAAAGTTCTAAATGTTGGACAGGAAAATAACCATGACACAAACTAAATAATGTAGATCTTAATATTAAGGATTGCAAAAAGGATTTAGGAGTTCTGGTTAGTAGTAATCTAAAACTAAGACAGCAGTGCATTAGTGTTCGCAATAAAGCTAACAGAATCCTTGGCTTCATAGCAAGAAGTATAATGGAAGTCCTCAGGTTGTTCAACTGTCTATATCTTTGGTTAGGCCTCATTTAGATTATGCTGAACAGTTTTGGCCACCGTATTACAGAAGGGATATAAATGCACTGGAAAACGTACAAAGGAGGATGACAAAGTTGATCTCATGTATCAGAAATCTTCCCTATGAGGATAGACTGAGGGCCCTGAATCTGCACTCTCTCGAAAGGCGTAGAATTAGGGGGGATATGATTGAGGTGTATAAATGGATAATAGGAATTAATAAAGGTGATGTAAATAGCGTGCTAAAAATATCTAACAGACAGGACTCGCAGCAATGGCTTTAAATTGGAAAAAAAATCAGATTCAGGAATGATATAGGAAAGCACCGGTTTGGTAATAGAGTTGTGGATGAGTGGAACAAACTCCCGAGTGCTGTCATAGACGCAAAGACGTTGTGTAGTTTTAAAAATAGGTTGGATAAATACACGAGTGGGAGTGAGTTGGACCTGACTAGCTTGTGCTACTATGTAGGATGCCGTGCTCCTTCCTTAAGTGACATGTCTGACCATACTAGGTCAAGGCACTGGCTTAAGCCAGTGGAAGAATTGGACTTGCCTCGCATAGGCCAGTAGGCCTGTTGCAGTGTTCCTTCTTATGTTTTTAAATCGTAATGACACGATTGCAAACAAACCATATCAGCATAGGCACAGTGGTGCCTGTGCTAACCTTTCTATTGTGTATAAATGTACCTAGTTGGATGAATCTTGTTGGATGAATCTTATTGTAGCCAGTTGGTCCAGTGGCTAACGTGTCGGTCTGGAGTTTTACGACTCTCTAACCGTGAGTTCAAGCCCCACCCGTGGTATGATTTGTTACAGAATACGGGAATACCTTCCTCGGATCGCGCAGCGACATTAATACATCTGGTAAACTCTTAACACGACTGCAAAGAAACCAGGGAATGGGTGGGGTTTGAACCCATGATAAGAGAGTTCACGAGTTCAAACCCCACCCGTTTCCTGGTTTGTTTACATCTAGTTAAGTCAATATTTACAATCATCAGAGTGGCCCATTGAGAGACGAAGATTTCATTACTGGCTCGTATGCCACTAAATATATACCAGTACTTCCCAAATATGGTGAAAAGTTATTTAATACTAGGAATATATAGTAAAAGTTGAAAAGCATCTAATCAGACATCCAACAATCAAAATCTGATGAAAGAAAAATGGAGGATATGGATGCTACGAAATACAGAATCGATATCCAGTCTCATTTCCCCTGACATACCATATATTCAACTGGCGAGGCCTATAACCGCTGTATTTCTGTTTGGTTATGGAATTTACCTGGACGACGAGTGCTCCTGGGTTGTACTAGGTCAGGGATGTGTAGCCTCCATCTGTTGACCTCTGGTGGTGTTAGGGAAAGAAAATGCTCGGTAAACATACCTGGACCAGTGGTGCTCCTGGCTGTGTTAAATCATCCGCCGGTCCAGCGTACAGCAGGAGACAGTCCTGGCGTGTTGTACGTAGTTCCAGAGTGACATGGAGTTGCGTGCACGCCGGGATGGGTGCCGCCCACGCCCACCCATTTCCCCGGAAAAATCGGCTAAGCTGTTTACACACTGACCCGCTCGTATCTTGTGGACACACACACCTGGTGGAGCGAGAACAGTTCTAATGATTATATACCTGCACAGGGGTAAATTAAAACTCACGTCAATAAAACAGTGCACGAATACCTTTAAACTATGTGAAATTTGCAGTTACTGAGAACAGGGAATCACTAACTGTTCTGTTAACCCGTACTTGATCATTCCACTTCGTTGCTTGGAAAGCAACGGTGAACAGGAAACTGAGAAAAAAAATGAACATTTAGTGACACTACAAATCAACTTAAGTTATCATTCTGTAACCACATGCTTTAGGAATAAAGATATTAATATCGCTGAATGTAGTGATGAGAAATGAACCACCACGCGATTGAGTCTTGGAAATTGTAGTTTTTTTTATTAGTGGAGAACTTGTCTGACAAAGATCGCTGCTGTCAGTGGCCAGTGATAACTTTTGTTTCTAGGAAAGCTAATTTTCTAAACATGGGGAGCTCACAAGTGGTTTTAAATATGAAAGAAAGTAGGGAATAATTGAGGACTGGGAAAGCAATGCGGAAACCTGTTTAGCTCCCACTGATTAATACAGTCATAGGTCATGCAGTGCTTGGGGAATGGGAGACAATCAGGTTTGATCCGAAGGGAAGGGGAGCTACAATTTCTTGGATCAAGAATCATTCATCAAGAAACCGATGAATAAACGGTTTAAAAAACCGACAAGCTAATAAATGAGACACACTTGCGCAACATTTGGGTACAGCCAGTAGCGAAACGTTGACTCCGGGCTGAGGGGCCGAATATCTCAAACTCTTCTTCTTCCACCTTACTTTGTACTGGAGTGAAGAAGCCACTGGCTGGCGAAAAGTTTCAAGAATAAAGTCTCATTTGAAAGTTAAGACACATGTGCAACATCTGGATATCTTTATTGTAGTAGACGTTTCGCCATCCAGTGGCTTTATCAATACAGATTCTAGGACATAATAGGAAGACAGTAGAACTATATACAAAAGATGAGGTAATCAGTCCCTCGGCCTTGGAGTTAGTGTTCACAGCATCGTGGTGGAGGAGAGTCTGGAGCAAAGGCAAGAAGACTGGCGCTTTTTATAGGCGTCAGTGAATGGGACGGGCAGCAGACGAGGTCAGTCACTGGTAGGCGGGATTCCCCAGTGGAAGTAGGTCCTTCCCAAAGAGATGGGTTAGTTGCAGCAGCCGTGAAGAAGGTCTTGTAGATGTCCTCTGAACCAAGATTCCATGATGTTGCAGTGTCTGACAAGTTGTGCAAAGAAAGGTATAAAATACCGACAATATGAAAGTTAAGACACATGTGCAACATCTGGATATCTTTATTGTAGTAGACGTTTCGCCATCCAGTGGCTTTATCAATACAGATTCTAGGACATAATAGGAAGACAGTAGAACTATATACAAAAGATGAGGTAATCAGTCCCTCGGCCTTGGAGTTAGTGTTCACAGCATCGTGGTGGAGGAGAGTCTGGAGCAAAGGCAAGAAGACTGGCGCTTTTTATAGGCGTCAGTGAATGGGACGGGCAGCAGACGAGGTCAGTCACTGGTAGGCGGGATTCCCCAGTGGAAGTAGGTCCTTCCCAAAGAGATGGGTTAGTTGCAGCAGCCGTGAAGAAGGTCTTGTAGATGTCCTCTGAACCAAGATTCCATGATGTTGCAGTGTCTGACAAGTTGTGCAAAGAAAGGTATAAAATACCGACAATATGAAAGTTAAGACACATGTGCAACATCTGGATATCTTTATTGTAGTAGACGTTTCGCCATCCAGTGGCTTTATCAATACAGATTCTAGGACATAATAGGAAGACAGTAGAACTATATACAAAAGATGAGGTAATCAGTCCCTCGGCCTTGGAGTTAGTGTTCACAGCATCGTGGTGGAGGAGAGTCTGGAGCAAAGGCAAGAAGACTGGCGCTTTTTATAGGCGTCAGTGAATGGGACGGGCAGCAGACGAGGTCAGTCACTGGTAGGCGGGATTCCCCAGTGGAAGTAGGTCCTTCCCAAAGAGATGGGTTAGTTGCAGCAGCCGTGAAGAAGGTCTTGTAGATGTCCTCTGAACCAAGATTCCATGATGTTGCAGTGTCTGACAAGTTGTGCAAGAAAGGTATAAAATACCGACAATATGCAAGTTAAGACACATGTGCAACATCTGGATATCTTTATTGTAGTAGACGTTTCGCCATCCAGTGGCTTTATCAATACAGATTCTAGGACATAATAGGAAGACAGTAGAACTATATACAAAAGATGAGGTAATCAGTCCCTCGGCCTTGGAGTTAGTGTTCACAGCATCGTGGTGGAGGAGAGTCTGGAGCAAAGGCAAGAAGACTGGCGCTTTTTATAGGCGTCAGTGAATGGGACGGGCAGCAGACGAGGTCAGTCACTGGTAGGCGGGATTCCCCAGTGGAAGTAGGTCCTTCCCAAAGAGATGGGTTAGTTGCAGCAGCCGTGAAGAAGGTCTTGTAGATGTCCTCTGAACCAAGATTCCATGATGTTGCAGTGTCTGACAAGTTGTGCAAAGAAAGGTATAAAATACCGACAATATGAAAGTTAAGACACATGTGCAACATCTGGATATCTTTATTGTAGTAGACGTTTCGCCATCCAGTGGCTTTATCAATACAGATTCTAGGACATAATAGGAAGACAGTAGAACTATATACAAAAGATGAGGTAATCAGTCCCTCGGCCTTGGAGTTAGTGTTCACAGCATCGTGGTGGAGGAGAGTCTGGAGCAAAGGCAAGAAGACTGGCGCTTTTTATAGGCGTCAGTGAATGGGACGGGCAGCAGACGAGGTCAGTCACTGGTAGGCGGGATTCCCCAGTGGAAGTAGGTCCTTCCCAAAGAGATGGGTTAGTTGCAGCAGCCGTGAAGAAGGTCTTGTAGATGTCCTCTGAACCAAGATTCCATGATGTTGCAGTGTCTGACAAGTGCTGCAACTAACCCATCTCTTTGGGAAGGACCTACTTCCACTGGGGAATCCCGCCTACCAGTGACTGACCTCGTCTGCTGCCCGTCCCATTCACTGACGCCTATAAAAAGCGCCAGTCTTCTTGCCTTTGCTCCAGACTCTCCTCCACCACGATGCTGTGAACACTAACTCCAAGGCCGAGGGACTGATTACCTCATCTTTTGTATATAGTTCTACTGTCTTCCTATTATGTCCTAGAATCTGTATTGATAAAGCCACTGGATGGCGAAACGTCTACTACAATAAAGATATCCAGATGTTGCACATGTGTCTTAACTTTCATATTGTCGGTATTTTATACCTTTCTTTGCACAACTTGTCAGACACTGCAACATCATGGAATCTTGGTTCAGAGGACATCTACAAGACCTTCTTCACGGCTGCTGCAACTAACCCATCTCTTTGGGAAGGACCTACTTCCACTGGGGAATCCCGCCTACCAGTGACTGACCTCGTCTGCTGCCCGTCCCATTCACTGACGCCTATAAAAAGCGCCAGTCTTCTTGCCTTTGCTCCAGACTCTCCTCCACCACGATGCTGTGAACACTAACTCCAAGGCCGAGGGACTGATTACCTCATCTTTTGTATATAGTTCTACTGTCTTCCTATTATGTCCTAGAATCTGTATTGATAAAGCCACTGGATGGCGAAACGTCTACTACAATAAAGATATCCAGATGTTGCACATGTGTCTTAACTTTCATATTGTCGGTATTTTATACCTTTCTTTGCACAACTTGTCAGACACTGCAACATCATGGAATCTTGGTTCAGAGGACATCTACAAGACCTTCTTCACGGCTGCTGCAACTAACCCATCTCTTTGGGAAGGACCTACTTCCACTGGGGAATCCCGCCTACCAGTGACTGACCTCGTCTGCTGCCCGTCCCATTCACTGACGCCTATAAAAAGCGCCAGTCTTCTTGCCTTTGCTCCAGACTCTCCTCCACCACGATGCTGTGAACACTAACTCCAAGGCCGAGGGACTGATTACCTCATCTTTTGTATATAGTTCTACTGTCTTCCTATTATGTCCTAGAATCTGTATTGATAAAGCCACTGGATGGCGAAACGTCTACTACAATAAAGATATCCAGATGTTGCACATGTGTCTTAACTTTCATATTGTCGGTATTTTATACCTTTCTTTGCACAAAGTCTCATTTACCAAGAAATCTCAAAAATCTCCTAGTATTCAAAGGGAGGAACTATTATCCTTTATAATAAGCCCTTCACCATGTGGTTGAGTGCAGTCTGGAGAAGTTATGTAATAATGTTAGTAGAATTACCGGCAATATGTTAGGTAAAAGAATATGTCAAGCCGTAACTGCTTGACGAAGCTCCTGGAGAGCGAAACGTTGCCACTATAAAAATGTCGCATTAGTTGCACACGTGTTCTTTTACCACCTGGAGAAGTTATGCTGTACTTATAATTTGTAATATTTTACAATTAAGAATAAAACTAAGTATGCCCGAAATGCCTAGCCATGCTAAGCGTTCTAGTGGTACACTCTGTAATCACAATTTTACTACATGTAAACCAAACAATAACCAAATTTCTGTAAACCCAGCATTGTAATCCTTATAGAGAATAAACTTTGAATTTGAATTTGAATTTGAAAAAGAATAGGAGTGAGTGTCGCAGAGACACGAAGACACGCAGGACGCTGCTGAAGTGTAAGTATCTTTTAATCTTTCCTGTATATTTCCCCACTTTAACGTTTCTGTCTATTCCAAGCTGTTCTAGGTTTTAGTAAGCAGAAATTTTTAGTAGTGTGAATATGAATTCAAAGCGAAGAGTTATTTTTTTTTATTGCACAACTGATATTTAATGCCACAAAAAATCAAGTTATTTATGTTTGTGCTACGTGTCCCCATTCCATCGCTTTCTCTAAGTTCAATTAAGTCCCAGAGCGTTCGTGTTAAGTTATGGATCCTTACAGCTGGGTGATGGCAGCAAAATATACTGATACAGAATTTTAAGCATATTAAGAGAATTTTAACTACGCCCGTGTGAAATATTACTCGGGTGACTATAAATGTTCAGTGATCCTTTACTTCACTCTGTTCCTTCCCTCTCCTGTGCTGATGCTGAGGCGAAAGCCTCTATTTCTCGCCGTATACCTGACCCCAGAGGTCCTGGGCAATGAATGAACTCGCCAACTCAGCTGCTGCTTCTGCTATTCAAGATATATCAATCGCTAAAAGAAAGGGACCCATTCTCAGACTTTTTTTTCCTCCCAGTACACTCTCAGCACTTGTGCGCTGCTGGCAATGGCGTTGGTTGCAGTCAGTAACCAACAAAACTTTCTCATCGAACTGCAGTTTATTCCTAGTCATCTTCTCTCCATCGTTCTCAGGCAGAAATCTTACCTTCGTATTTAAATACTGGACACTAACACGACTCTCACGTGACTGTATCATCGAGAAATGGCAGGCACCTGCGTGATGATTGCCAGACTGCGCTAACTTTTATTTACCGGAGAATGAAGATTTCACCTTGACATGTATTTTAATACCCCTGATGTATTCACCAATTACCTACCTGCCTGAAGTCCCATTTTCAATGCAGTCTTTCCCTATGATTTTGTAGCTAAAACTAACCTACTGCATCAACGAGAACTCATTTTCAAATTCAAAGTAACCTTCCACTGCTTCCGCCCCTAATAGCATCCACCTTCCAATACAACTCTGATCTAAACAGGTTTACTGTTCTTTTGAATACAGCAGTAAGGCAGACGTTTGCCTCAGTGGCTTGATGTGCCACATACATCGACATATCTTTGGAAAGTGCCAGATCCTATGGTCACTACAGACGAGCAACAAATTATACAAGGTTCAACAGGACGTATTCTTGGCCTTCCTCTTCCCAAAAAGAATCATGAAGACAATTCTTTATTGGTCGAGAATAGGCCACATACACCACTCCCAGAGCTACTTGCTTGCAGGTGCTCCTGACACTGACTCTAGGAATGTTGCAGACTAAAATACGTTAATTTTTACCCACAACATGTAGCTTTTTACCTACCATTGTGTCAGTACTCACCAGGGTACCTCGTTGAGATATCAGGGAAATTTCATACGAATCATTTGGCAATAAAAATTTAACTGATTTTTAAAATGATTCGGGTTATTTAAACTTGAGTTCGATATCATTTATTCCGCAGTGTGCTTGTTGGGTTCAAATGTTTTTTTTTTATATTTTTGCATTATAGTTTTCGCTTATGAATGTTAAGTGCATTTAACATTTTGTGAAAAGCGATGAATGCCCCTTTAGGTCAAAGCCCTCAGTAAATATTACAACTTCCTTGCTAACACACTCCCACCTGATTTCAAGAATACTTTCGCAATAGCTTTCGAGTCAACCGATGAGGAGGGATCTAAACGCCACAGGAAACTAAAGCAACGTAAAGCCACCCAGACATAATTAAAGTGAACTTTGTAAAATGATGCAGCAAGGAGACTGGAGGCAGTGAATTAAAAATAATTCACGTTAAGCGCTAAACCCATGTGAATCATTCAGAGCAAGACTTGCTGGAGGTTTGATCCTCCGTCTGTTGAGCGCAAAACAGATGCAGTGGAGATGTGTTTGAGCGAAATGTGTGGTGTGAATATTACGGTGATAATTTGGAGCGTAGAGTGAAGAGTTGTGGTTCGGACACTCAGAAAGGATCGAGCAAAACAGGATGACCAGGAGGGTAAGTAAATTGGAGAGGGGTAGGAGATTCCCCAAGAAGAGATGGAGAGAAGGGGGGGGGTACAGGAGGCCGTGAACACCTGTCAGCCACTGCGTGGCAACAGATGTCAGACGCTGCGTGAGTGACAATACCTGTCAGCCACTGATAACGTACCATTAACACATCAATGTGCAGGAAGAGCATTGCTAGAAAGCTCTCGATTGACTAGTTTTGACTACTTGTCTTCACTCTCACGGCACTTAAGGCTTTATGAAGTACAAGCATTACCCACTGTGGGCTTTATCAAGTACAAAAAAGCCCAGCGTGGCCAAATCATAGCTAGCTGGCCCAGTGGCTAACGCGTCGGTCTGGAGTTTTATGACTGTAGCGGGTTCTAACCCCACCCGTGGTATGGTTTGTTTGCAATCGTGTCATTACGATTTCGTCAGTCAAATCGTTGTATTAATAAAAGCTTTTTCTAATGAAAAGTTGTTTTTCTTCCAATATCTGTAGTCTCATTCTCTTGTACACAAATTGTTAATGTAACTACTAGTATGATAAATATATTTATGCTCCAATTATATTTTTGGCATTATTCTTTGTGGAACCCGGAAAAAAATGATGCGATAACTCCTTAAAAGCAAACGTTGAGATTTCTACCCCATCGTTGAACTTCCCAAAAAATTCTCGTACAACGCTAATAACGAGGTTATTAGCGTTGAAACCTTCAAGGGTTCCACTGAACTTTGAGAAGCTTGTCCATTCCTAAAAAGTTCTCAACGGTAAAAGCTGATATGAAGCAGATCATTAAAGTTCAGGGACAGAATTATTCTAATATTCCAAGTCTTAACTTACGAAATCCACGAGTACAGTCGTTGCTACAGTCAAAACTGTAATTTGGTTGAAATGCGAGTGTGTTGGTACTGTTTGGTGACAACACAGCTGCTTATACATGGAAGATTACCGAGAAGATTATTCTCCATGGAAATCACATTATCCACGGAAGCCGGATTATCCTCCACGGAAGACAGACTCCCCTCCGCCGAAGACAGACTTTCAAAAATCACCAGATAATACTTTGACATAACATTGTAAATTACAACTGTAACCAACAACACAAAAGATACATCACTTACACTGTACGTCTGGCAGTGCAAAAATCATTCTTCCACGGAGGTGCCAGGACCGGAAATAAAGGACTTTTGATTCAGGAAATCAGAGCTACTCTTCCCTACTTCACATCAATCCTGATTACCTCCGTGTAGCAGGCACTGTTTGACCTCTGCTGGTGTCGTACTTCCCCGTGACTACACAAGCAAGAGATGAGATTTAGCAGTAAATTTAATAATGGGATATAATACCGACAAGCTGATAAGACACATGTTGTACATGTGTAGATAAGTAAGACGTATGTTGCACACGCGTCTTACTTATCGAGATTTCGCGGTATTTCTGCAAACCTGAAGAAAGATGGTAGGTCACCTGGGGTGGCGGGTGTGGGCGATGCACCTGCCACCGTTGAGACACGGGTTGGGGTGGCAGGAAGCAGGCTGAGTGACAGCGGCGGCGCTGGGCTGGGCGGCAGCGCTGGGTGTCACCTGCCGTGGGTGGGTCAGGTGAGGGTGGTAGGTGTGACAGCTGCACCCACTGTCAGAGAGCTGCAGACGCGGTGTTACTAGAGCCGTCCTGTTAGCGTCCACCACCCACACACTCCCACCCACAGAGTGCTCGCCCCCACCAACACCCACACACACACCCACGCCAACGTTTGACACATTCACTCCGGAGTCGCTGGAGATCTGGGCAAGTGGAAAGAAAAGTTTACACATGTGAGAGCTTAGAAACACACAGGAAGGTAATACGTTGTCTGTGTTCACCCATCAGTATAAAATGTGTACTTGAGTTAGTCGATTGATGTGGGTCGCATCCCGGGACAAAATTGACCTAATATGCCCGAAATGCTCTGCATAACAAGCGGCTTTCTATACAGTAGATGTCACTGATGTCAACTAGGCCTGTATACCTTGTACATGTACTGGAAGAAAAGAAAATATTATATTATTACTAAGTGTATAACAAATGTGAAGGTTAGTGAGCATCACTGTCATCATCATGTTCTTGGCAGACGAACAAGTCCTTCCTACCACTAAAATTAAAATATTTTGACTAAAAATCTTATTTTGCACTCAAAATACTAAATCTCTTAGATTTTGCTGAACATTTATGATTTTCTTAAATAAGCTAAATATTAAATAAGTAATATGTGCTTAAACGTTATTTTGGGAACCTTCCCAGTGTACAATGACAAGCTCAGGAAACTCCCAGTGTACAATGACAAGCTCAGGAACCTCCCAGTGTACAATGACAAGCTCAGGAAACTCCCAGTGTACAATGACCAGCTCAGGAACCTCCCAGTGTACAATGACAAGCTCAGGAAACTCCCAGTGTACAACGACAAGCTCAGGAACCTTCCCAGTGTACAATGACAAGCCCAGGAACCTCCCAGTGTACAATAAGCTCAGGAACCTTCCCAGTGTACAATGACAAGCTCAGGAACCTTCCCAGTGTACAATGACAAGCTCAGGAACCTCCCAGTGTACAATGACAAGCCCAGGAACCTCCCAGTGTACAATGACAAGCTCAGGAACCTTCCCAGTGTACAATGACAAGCTCAGGAACCTCCCGGTGTACAATGACAAGCCCAGGAACCTCCCAGTGTACAATGACAAGCTCAGGAACCTCCCAGTGTACAATGACAAGCTCAGGAACCTCCCAGTGTACAACGACAAGCTCAGGAACCTTCCCAGTGTACAATGACAAGCTCAGGAACCTCCCAGTGTACAATGACAAGCTCAGGAACCTCCCAGTGTACAATGACAAGCCCAGGAACCTCCCAGTGTACAATGACAAGCTCAGGAACCTTCCCAGTGTACAATGACAAGCTCAGGAACCTCCCAGTGTACAATGACAAGCTCAGGAACCTCCCAGTGTACAATGACAAGCTCAGGAACCTCCCAGTGTACAATGACAAGCTCAGGAACCTCCCAGTGTACAATGACAAGCTCAGGAACCTCCCAGTGTACAATGACAAGCTCAGGAACCTCCCAGTGTACAATGACAAGCTCAGGAACCTCCCAGTGTACAATGACAAGCTCAGGAACCTCCCAGTGCCCAGGAACCTCCCAGTGTACAATGACAAGCTCAGGAACCTCCCAGTGTACAATGACAAGCTCAGGAACCTCCCAGTGTACAATGACAAGCTCAGGAACCTCCCAGTGTACAATGACAAGCTCAGGAACCTCCCAGTGTACAATGACAAGCTCAGGAACCTCCCAGTGTACAACGACAAGCCCAGGAACCTCCCAGTGTACAAAGTTCTGAATACTTAATTATTTTTACGTATGGCGAGATGGTAAGAGCGCTGAATGACCCCCACGGATTTAGCGCTTAGTATAAATAAAATAGTAATTTGATAAGGATTGTAGTAGCTATGCTAATAATTACGTAATGTTCCTGGCATTATCTTGCACTGTATTTGTGTTGCCTTACAAGCTGCATAAAGCAACACACCGCGTGAAAGGTTGCAAAAGAAATAGTTTCTAACAAAACGGAATAAACTGGACACAATACTGAGGAAAGTCGAACATGTGTTGTCTTACATAGTAAAATGTATAACTGAGAGGGACATTATTTTATCTTATAATATTTAAAGATCTTATGAAAGAAACTCGAGCTTCCCCAATGGTAATTCCCCTCAAGGGAGGTTCCTTGGCGCTGGTGAGGGGCTCTTGATCTAGGGAATTGGATCTGTGCTCCGGTTCCCTGAATTGAGCCTGAATACCCTCCATCCCTTCCCCCACATGCTCTATATAATCGTACGGGTTTAGCGCTCCCCCGTGATAATAATAATAATAAAACAGTGGTAATGTTACACGCAACGAGAGAACTACACACATCTCCTGTGCAAAACTTGACTGCACTTAAGGCGCGGAAAAAAAAAATCTCAGGCATGTTGAAGTGTACTTGACAGCGCATAATACAGATTATTTCCCAGGTGTGTAGTATCAAGCGAGCACTTTACCTTGAACCATCGACGGTTCAACACTAGCCAAACAAAACTTGTACTAGAATAATGCTTGATGACCTGTAATATCAATATCATGTTCATCTTTTGCTAGTTATTACTGATTTCTCTTTTTTTTTTTTTTGCTTTATGAGAGCGTTTATAAACCAAGGAGTCTTTTCAGGAGTCAAAGTGGCACCGATCATAAGAGACGAGGAGCACAGGATTATCAATAATAGACACGAGTCACTTCATTTAAACCAGAAATTTCTGTAAGACGATTGGGTCTGTTGGACTGGACAAGTTGGGTGAAGTTGATCCTAGTGGTGTAAGTGGTTTCCCAGAAAAAACTCAAGGATGGGGGGATGGGGGGGGGAGGGTAGCATGTCGATACTTGGGATGTTTAGCAAAAGAGAAAAAAATGAACATTTACAATCTTATCCCTACTTTATTTCCTTGCACTCCTCTACAAAAAGTAAGTCCCACGGTGTTGAAGGCGTCGAGTCGAACACTGTTACAAGCCTCGAGGTTGAAATGTGAGTTCTGAGCAGTGCTAGTGAAGGCTGGGAACTATACTTCAGGACAACAGATTGCAACAACTGTAAAAGAACAAGCTTACGTCTGCCGGGGATATACTTATTTCTCGCTGCCCAAGTGCAGTGAAACTGTTTGGCACTAATATTTACCTGCCATATTGGGTGTAGGAAAACTGCGAGAGCTTGTACGGTGTCCTCACCCAAACCTAACTTTGTTCATTCCACACTGTTCAAATCCAATGCTCAGTAATGAACCTGCTACAAGTTCGCTGGGTAAGTTATTCCGTGTAAATAAAGCCAGTGAACACTTGTTTCTAATGCCATTCAGAGGAATTTCTAGGTAGTTGCATGTAGTGGGACTATCATTTTCAAGACTTATTTTGTTGCACCTTTCACCAATTGCTCCAGATTGTGAAGTTGTAATGTGCCCATGTTACTCTTGTTTTACACTTTATTTTTGATGCTGTAGAATGTTTCGACCACTCCACATGACAACAGTGACCTGCCTTCCATACACTAGAGCATTATATCTTAAGTGTGTCCAAGCACGCAACCTTTCAGACACCTCCATGTAAACCTCACACAATATACCAAAACACCTCATTGATAAGATTTCCGAAATCTTGAGGATGTATCCACACTTTGCATTATAGAACTGTTTCTATAGAGGAAACTGCAACACAGTTATAACCATTTTAGTGGCAATAACAAATAAATATATATATATATATATATATATATATATATATATATATATATATATATATATATATATATATATATATATATATATATATATATGTCGTGCCGAATAGGCAGAACTTGCGATCTTGGCTTAAAAAGCAACGCTCATCTTGCCATATAGGACAAGTGAAAATTTGTGTATGCAATAATTTCGCCAAAATCATTCTGACCCTAACGAAAAAAATATATTTCACTGTGTTTGTTTAGTATTAAATTATTGTAAACAAATCTAAAATATATTTAGTTGGGTTAGGCTAAAATAAATTGTTCTTGTTATAATAAGGTTAGGTAAGTTTTCTAAGATTCTTTTAGTGCAAAATTATAATTTTTTACATTAACATTAATGAAAAAAATATATCTTTAAACGTATAAGAGAAAATTTCAGAAAGGACTTAATTTTAAATGAGTTCTTGCTAACTGACCAGTTTTACATATTCGGCACGACATATATATATATATATATATATATATATTTATATATTTGAGACTGTATTCCGTACTGCACCGTGTACAACAACTATATGAAGTAACTAAGATATGAAATGACTTTCTTTCTGGTAATGTAACAATGCTCAGCGGGGTCTGACAAAGACCCAATGTGACCTCTGTAATCATGATTTTTGCGCTACCGCTCACAGGATGAGCTGTGGGTGCATAAAAATTAAGCCATTGAGGCGACGCAACTGAAAACTGCCTTTCATGGAGAGATAAGATAATGAATGACTTATTTCTTTCAGTAATCGAGCAAGACTCGGGCTAGGCTCTATTTTGGGAGAATAAGAGATGTGACCAAGTTTAGTCATACACGCACAACCCGCATATAGGCGAAAATAAAAAACTTAAGACGATGTTTCGGTCCGACTCGGAACATTAACTAGTTAATGGTCCAAGTCGGACCAAAACGTTGTCATAAGTTTGTTTCTGCTATGTGCGGGTTATTTATGTATTGTTCTAGTCACAGTATTGTGCCATTTTGTTCTCAAGTTTAGTCATGTTCACTTATTAACTGCCCTGTTAACCAATTAATACCATAACAGCCTCGACGAATTCTTTAATTTAGGGAGGTGCTGCTATAGTCCCTTCACTCAATCACAGATGCAGAGTAGCTACTGCAATGATGCACTGCATCTGGTTGGAAAAGGCCTCGAATCTAGTGTTCTTGATCCAAGGAATTGCAATTTTTCTCTTCTTTTCATTTTTGCATCATCGACTCAGGCGCTGTACTGTGCAGTCGACAGACAACTTCATGTTCAGACAAGACGTTACCTATATTTTACATCTTATACATGGTAAATTAAAGTAATACGAGAAATATCACAGATGCTGAGCACAAGAAATGACATACGAAAAGTATATAGTACGTAGTATGCAGCGATCTGTTCAATGCACATATGACCAGAGTGTAGCAGCTCGCCTATTCCAATGGAATGACTATTATAGAAATATTCGCTAACAAGAATTTTGAGATGTATTTTAGAAGGACGAGACGTCGAACATGAAGACAACCAAACTTACAGGAGATATATTCAACTGACTAAGAAGGATCAGGGAGGTTTGGCGCTTCTGGTATGTTATATATTTAAAGTAAAAACCTAGATGAAAACAAGCAGTAAAGTTTAATAATAATTGAATATTTATTTCTTCGGACACTAGACAGAAGCTAGTTTAGCGTTGGTAGGAAAGTTAGTTGTATCAGTCAGTTATGACCATGAGGATACAGAAAATTTAATTTATTTTAGCAAGAAATGGCTGTTCTTCACGTTATTTCGAAACAGAAGAGTGATGGAGAGTTACCTGGCGGCGGTGCAGGAGGAGGAGCTGGTCGAGAGGTTGCCGGGAACTGGCTGTGAACCACACCCTGGCACCCTCCCTGCTACTGCTGGTGGGCGGTACAACACGCCCCTCCAGGGACAGCACACTCACGCCCACTCCAGCCACCCGCTTCACTGCCGCTGTCAGAGCTTCTAGTGGGGTCTTGCCTTCATGCTGTGGCCAAAGATCCAAGACTAGAATTACCCATATAATGATTATCATCTACCAAAAATATAGTACTGGTTCATGTCAAAGAAACTCAGGAATTCTTTAAATTGAAAGATTATCTTTCTTGTAACTAGTATTTTTAATTGTGGTTCTAGTTGTGTGTATGGGTGCACTCATCTAATTGTGGTTGCAGGGGTCAAGTCACAGCTCCTATCCACGCCTCTTCACTGGTGGCTACTAGGTCCACTCTCTCCCTTCTACACGAGCTTTATCATATCTCCTCTTAAAGGTATGCATGGATCCACTACATCACTTTCCAGACTATTCTACTTCCTGACAATACTTCCTAACATTCCTGCAACTCATCTGAGTCTTCAGCTTCCAATTGTTACCCCTTGTTGGCGTGTCCCATCACTGGAACATTCTGTCTCCGTTCACCCTGTCAATTCCTGTTATTATTTTGTGTGTCGTTATCATGTCCTCCCTATCCCTCCTGTCCTCAGTGGTGTCAGGTTGATTTCCCTTAACCTCTCTTCGAAGGACATGCTCTCCCTGCTCCACGAGTGAGAGTGTGAGTGTACACTCGCCTATAAAGGCAGAGATGTGTGTATTAGTTACCTGACGAGTGGTGATGAGGGCGCGGGGGTCGTGGCTGGTGACGTACGCTGGGACGGCGCAGGGAACCACGTCACGGCCGACACTGGTGACGGTGACGGTGACGTTGGCCGCTACACCACTCTGGCCCTGGATGCTGTCACTCACTACGAAGCCAAGCTCGTACCTGCTCAAGAAGTTCCGCCACTACACCGATAAATTCTCTAAGACACGGTAATCAACACCCTTTTGTGTAGCATTTACAACTAAGGCCAGAAGACGAGGATGGACAGGAGAGAAGACACTGGAGTTATACAAGACACAAAGATAATTAATAAGGATTTAGTTCATGTGTGCTAAACTTCTCTTCCAACTGAATTGCAATTGGGCTAATTTATTTTAAAGTTCTTGATAAAGTTTAGCCAAATATTTCACCTTCAACGTGGGAACGAGGCGCAGGGATTGAAGGTAAGTGTTTGTCGAGGACCCCCGACACCTCACAACAAAAGTCTTAAAAAATAATGACTTGGTGAGAAGATTCCTAAGTTTGAAGGTGAAGAACCCACAGAAGAGCAACAGATAGGAAACAGAAGGGAGGGGAGAGGGAGGAAGAGGAAGGAGGGAGAAAGATGCGGAGAATATATAACAAAAAGGCACAATACCGTGACTGGAACGATACACAAATAACCCGCACATAAAAGACAGAAGCTTACGACGACGTTTCGGTCCGACTTGGACCATTGACAAAGTGTGACTTTGTCAATGGTCCAAGTCGGACCGAAACGTCGTCGTAAGCTTCTGTCTTTTATGTGCGGGTTATTTGTGTAAAGATGCGGAGAACAAAACGAATATGAAAAACAGTCAATAATGACAGAAAGAACCACTAACCTTCCGTCAGGGGCGTGTCCGCCCATGGTGACGTAGCCAGAGTGGGCGTCCAGGGTGAACAGCGGGTGTCCAGGCTCTCCCTGGGCCCAAGCCCACGTCTTGTCCTTGGCATCCCAGTCGTCCTCGTCTTCCACGTACACACGACCCACGGGGATAGGCATGTCCTCGTCCTGTTCGTGGAAGGTGTGAGGTAAGAGATGTAGAGGAAGGTACATGGAAAACATAGCAGAGGACTTGCAAGTCCACACCGACTCCATCTGTTGAAAAGATCTACATGTACTTCGGTCTAGATTAAGGACTATCTAGTGTTATCTTGGGGTACGAGTCAAGGGTAAAAAAGAAAAGCAAAATGAAAAAATATATACCAGACCATGTTGGAAAAAATGGCATGCAGTTTCCAGGAGAGATTTAACTGGCTGGAAGACGGATTACAACTACCTCTACTAAAATAGTACTGTACTATCTGAATTACTCAAGAACTGTGTGTACAAATGGTTCTACTTCTGGTTACCGCTATTTCTGCTTTGACTATCACAACCTCATCATCTATCACTACCATTATTTACTCTTGAATTGTTATCAACTGATCGTCCAGAAGAAGTCTCTGAACAAACATCACGAATGTGTTGACTTCAGTATGCACCATCTGTTGTATATATGTAACTGTCCTCGTGGATTTAGCTAGTGGTTGAGGCACCGAATGCACAAGGCAACATCTCGCTCCTGTGTTCTCTCACCATACTATGTGTAATGTAGGAGGCAACTCTCTTAATTATCAGGTCACAAACAGGACCTGTCTAGCAATTGCCAATCTGCCACACCCTTCCCAGGTAATGGGGCAATTGCTAGACAGGTCCTGCTTGTGACCTGATATTTGTAAGACAGTCGCCTCCAACATCACACATGCTGATCAATTTAACTTTTTATCACTAGTTGTCCGGCGCTCATCAGACTGAGGATCAAGCCTTCAGCATGTCTTGCGATGAAAGACCCCACACGAGTTTAGCGCTTAACATGAATTATTTATTTATGACATAAAACAATTTGGATTCACTGGGCAATCTTGACTGATATATTTATACCGAACATGAATGTCATGATGGCTCTGGTAACGCCTTCCACTAGGACACTATCCAGCTGAATCCTAAACTTGCAAAGTACTTTGCTTGTCACGATGGTTCCTGAACGACAGTATTATCTTCGCTCTTACAACATTAGTGTCGAATTTGTTTAATTCTGTTATAATTCTGTTTAAAAAATATAAAACCTTGGCAATTGTTTGTGTTATGATCTACCTCGCGGTTTCATGCCATTAAGTCGAGTTATGAACTGATGCAACATTTCTTATAGTTCATGTTCGAATGTGTCCTCGTAGTGTCCGTTTCTTGAGAGAGAAAAAAGGGTGAATGATTGGAGTCTTTCTTCATAAAGTTTGTTTCTGAGTTTTGATACGAATTTGGTAACTCATCTATGTATCCCCTCCTGTATATATTCCTCTTTTATGCAATTTGTAAAATAAAACTGGGCAGCGTATCTAAGATGAGGTCTATAATAATAATTATAATCATGGGGGAGCGCTAAACCCGTAGGATTAAACAGCGCATGCGAGGGGGAATGGAAGGTATTCAGGGACAATTCAGGGAACAGGAGTACAGATCCAATTCCCTAGGTCAAGAGCCCAGCGTCGAGGAACCTTCCTTCTGGGGTTGTCCTCACCAGCCCAATAAAGTTCGCTTAAGATTTAAAACGTAATAATCACGTAGCCCTTCGTCGTTTCTAATGTCAAGTTCCTTCTTTCAGCCTCTCACAGCGCATTCCTCTCAGTTCTGATGCTTTGGGGTAGGATGTGCGCGTGCGTGTGTATTCATCGA
>NC_091298.1:23151527-23209027 GCF_038502225.1 Cherax quadricarinatus
ACTATATAGTAGAGTTACAAGTGGAGAAGGTAACAGGAACTGAAGGGGACAGGCCAAACTATAAAAGGGGGGACTACACAGGTATGAGAAACTTCCTGCAGGAGGTTCAGTGGGACAGAGAAATGGTAGGAAAATCAGTAAACGAGATGATGGAATATGTGGCAACAAAGTGCAAGGAGGCAGAGGAAAGTTTTGTTCCCAAGGGAAACAGAAATAATAGGAAGACCAAGACGAGTCCTTGGTTTACCCGAAGGTGTAGGGAGGCAAAAGCTAAGTGCAACAGAGAATGGAAAAGGTACAGGAGGCATAGGACCCAGGAAAACAAGGAGATTAGTAGAAGAGCCAGAAACGAGTATGCGCAGATAAGGAGGGAGGCCCAGAGACAGTATGAAAACGACATAGCATCGAAAGTCAAATCTGACCCGAAACTGCTGTATAGCCACATTAGGAAGAAGACAACAGTCAAGGACCAGGTGATAAGGCTGAGGAAAGAAGGTGGGGAACTCACAAGAAACGATCAAGAGGTATGTGAGGAGCTCAACACGAGATTTAAGGAAGTATTTACAGTAGAGACAGGAAGGACTCTGGGGGGACAGACCAGATGGGGACACCAACAAGGAATACACCAACAAGTGTTGGACGACATACATACAGATGAGGAGGAGGTGAAGAAACTGCTAAGGGACATCGATACCTCAAAGGCAATGGGACCGGACAACATCTCTCCATGGGTCCTTAGAGAGGGAGCAGATATGTTGTGCGTACCACTTACCACAATCTTCAACACATCCCTGGAAACTGGGCAACTACCTGAGGTATGGAAGACAGCAAATGTAGTTCCCATTTTCAAAAAAGGAGACAGAAAAGAGGCACTAAACTATAGACCTGTGTCATTGACGTGTATAGTATGCAAAAATATGGAGAAGATTATCAGGAGGAGAGTGGTGGAGCACCTGGAACGGAACAGGAGTATAAATGCCAACCAGCACGGATTCACGGAAGGCAAATCCTGTGTCACAAACCTTCTGGAGTTTTATGATAAAATAACAGAAGTAAGACAAGAGAGAGAGGGGTGGGTTGATTGCATCTTCTTGGACTGCAAGAAGGCCTTTGACACAGTTCCTCACAAGAGATTAGTGCAGAAGCTAGAGCATCAGGCGCATATAACAGGAAGGGCACTGCAATGGATCAGAGAATACCTGACAGGGAGGCAACAACGAGTCATGGTACGTAATGATGTATCACAGTGGGCACCTGTGACGAGCGGGGTCCCACAGGGGTCGGTCCTAGGACCAGTGCTATTTTTGGTATATGTGAACGACATGACGGAAGGGTTAGACTCAGAAGTGTCCCTGTTTGCAGATGATGTGAAGTTAATGAGGAGAATTAAATCTGATGAGGACCAGGCAGGACTTCAAAGAGACCTGGACAGACTGGACACCTGGTCCAGCAAATGGCTTCTCGAATTTAATCCTGCCAAATGCAAAGTCATGAAGATAGGGGAAGGGCACAGAAGACCACAGACAGAGTATAGGCTAGGTGGCCAAAGACTGCAAACCTCACTCAAGGAGAAAGATCTTGGGGTGAGTATAACACCGAGCATGTCTCCGGAAGCACACATCAATCAGATAACTGCTGCAGCATATGGGCGCCTGGCAAACCTGAGAACAGCATTCCGACACCTTAGTAAGGAATCATTCAAGACACTGTACACCGTGTATGTCAGGCCCATACTGGAGTATGCAGCACCTGTTTGGAACCCGCACTTGATAAAGCACGTCAAGAAACTAGAGAAAGTACAAAGGTTTGCAACAAGGTTAGTTCCAGAGCTAAGGGGAATGTCCTATGAAGAAAGATTAAGGGAAATCGGCCTGACGACACTGGAGGACAGGAGGGTCAGGGGAGACATGATAACGACATATAAAATACTGCGTGGAATAGACAAGGTGGACAAGGACAGGATGTTCCAGGGAGGGGACACAGAAACAAGAGGCCACAATTGGAAGTTGAAGACACAAATGAGTCAGAGAGATAGTAGGAAGTATTTCTTCAGTCAGAGTTGTAAGGCAGTGGAATAGCCTAGAAAATGACGTAGTGGAGGCAGGAACCATACACAGTTTTAAGACGAGGTTTGATAAAGCTCATGGAGCGGGGAGAGAGAGGGTCTAGTAGCAACCGGTGAAGAGGCGGGGCCAGGAGCTAGGACTCGACCCCTGCAACCACAAATAGGTGAGTACAAATAGGTGAGTACACACGCACACACGCACACACGCACACACGCACACACGCACACACACACGCATGTACGTCTTAAGGTTGGTATAAGTAACTAGGTGGGGCAGCAGACGTAAATACACCAGACAGTCAGCAGCGCTAAATCACTCTTGGGATTGAAGCTTTAAAAGAAATCAAATAAACTCTGTGGCCATCCCGCCAAGGTTTACTGTGGCGTCGTAAACCTGCCAAGATGAGGGGGGTGGGTGGGAGGTGAGGGAAAGGGGAAGAGAGAAGAGCAGGCGATGTTAGTAGAAAGGGTGAGAGAGAGAAGGGGGGGGGGAGGAGGACGACAGAAGGATAAAAGGGATGAAAGCAGGAGAGAAAGATGGAAAGGCAGTGAGAAAAAAAATATAGGTGGTGAAGGAAGAACAAGAGTGATTGATAGAAGGGAAATAGTTTATTTATCAAAATTGCATAAATCAGAAGTGTACTTCTACATGATTATATATATAACAGTTACATTGTAAAGACAGAAGTTAGCCATGTTTCTCTGTTATATTTCATCACACCGGATGGATTCAAGTTATAACTGAAATTATCAGCCTGAGATGGGAGGCTTCAGTAGGATAATAAGAACGTAAGAACATAAGAAAGAAGGAACACTGCAGCAGGCCTACTGACCCATGCAAGGCAGGGCCAATTCTCCCACCGGCTGAAGCCAATGCTTTGCCATTCACATTCACTTAAGGGAGGAGCACGGCATCTGACCTAGTAACACAAGCTACTCAGGTCCAACTCGCACCTACCCTCACCCACTCATGTATTTGTCTAACTTATTTTTAAAACTACACAACGTTTTAACGTTTATGACGGTACTCGGGAGTTTGTTCCACTCATCCACAACTCTATTACCAAACCAGTGCTTTCCTATATCCTTCCTGCATCTGAATTTTTCCAATTTAAAACCACTGCTGCGAGTCCTGTCTATGTTAGATATTTTTTAGCACGCTATTTACATCCCCTTCATTAATAATAAATGATAATGTCAAGCATTACATTAATTAAAAGGTTCATCAGCTACGGCAGATCTGGAGTTACTATTACACAGGAATTACAATCTTTCAAGATAATCTATCTCACACTCGCAATATATATATATGCATTTTTTTAATAAGTCGGCTGTCTCCCACCGAGGCAGGGTGACCCAAAAAGAAAGAAAATCCCCAAAAAGAAAATACTTTCATCATCATTCAACACTTTCACCTCACTCACACATAATCACTGTTTTTGCAGAGGTGCTCAGAACACAACAGTTTAGAAGTATATATGTATAAAGATACACAACATATCCCTCCAAACTGCTAATATCCCAAAACCCATCCTTTAGAGTGCAGGCATTGTACTTCCCATTTCCAGGACTCAAGTCCGGCTATATAAAAATAACCGGTTTCCCTAAATCCCTTCACTAAATATTACCCTGCTCACACTCCAACAGCTCGTCAGGTCCCAAATACCATTCATCTCCATTCACTCCTATCGAACACGCTCACGCACGCCTCTTGCCCACAAAATCTCCTTTACCCCTTCCTTCCAACCTTTTTGTGGACGACCCCTACCCCGCCTTCCTTTCCCTACAGATTTATACGCTCTCCAAGTCATTCTACTTTGATCCATTCTCTCTAAATGACCAAACCACCTCAACAACCCCTCTTCAGCCCTCTGACTAATACTTTTAACTCCACACCTCCTAATTTCCACACTCCGAATTTTCTGCATAATATTTACACCACACATTGCCCTTAGACAGGACATCTCCACTGCCTCCAACCGTCTCCTCGCTGCAGCATTTACCACCCAAGCTTCACACCCATATAAGAGTGTTGGTACTACTATACTTTCATACATTCCCTTCTTTGCCTTCATAGATAATGTTTTTTGTCTCCACATATACCTCAACGCACCACTCGCCTTTTTTCCCCTCATCAATTCTATGATTAACCTCATACTTCATAAAACCATCCGCTGACACGTCAACTCCCAAATATCTAAAAACATTCACTTCTTCCATACTACTCCTCCCCAATTTGATATCCAATTTTTCTTTTTCTAAATAATTTGATACCCTCATCACCTTACTCTTTTCTATGTTCACTTTCAACTTTCTACCTTTACACACTAATATATATATATATATATATTATATAATATATATAACGCAGTAAGGTAAAACACTAGCCAGCCGCTCTATACCATATTTTCAATTTGCCACATACTGTAAACTTAATGGTGGCACCACCACTGACCGACTCCTCGATGTCTTACCGAGATTTCATGTTGATGGCCTACTGGGCCCTATCATACTTATCAGTATTTATTACTCTAGAAACTGTGTATGAAGCTTGTGTCTGCCACTTCTTCACCACTCCATAACTATCATATCCTTATATCCTTGTGACTTTTCTGTGTTTTTGGCTTCCATCTAAGCTATTTTGCCCTTGAGTCTTGCATTACAGTTGGTCCCTGTCTGCTCTTTCCATATCTCAAGAGTACCTTATATGTCGCTCTGTCTCAGTCATCCTCTGTTAAGGATGTTTGATTCGGTTCTTTAACTTATCCTCATAGTTCAACTCTCTCAATTCATGAACTAACCAGGCTGTGGTTCGTACACTGGATTACGTGCGGCCAGCAGTAACAATCTGGTTGATCAGGCCCTGATCCACCGTGAAACCTGGTCAAAGACCGGGCCACGTGGGCGTTGACCCTCTGAACGACCTCCTGGTAAAAAACCTTAGTACCTTTTTTCTTAGCTTATAAACGTGCTTCCTCACAAGACTCCACAATGGAGCTTCGTTGTCTAAGAGACGACTAACATACGTCTTGCACAACGTCCTGAAGGATCCTTTACTGGAGTTCCTGAAGATAATTATAAGATTTGCTAGCTTTGCATTCTCTGGAGATATACATTTTATTTGTGCCTCTGGGAGGGAGAGCGACAGGAGAGAAGAGGAGAGAGAAAGAGGGGGAAAGGGGGGGGGGCGGAAGAGAGGGCATTTTTTCCCTGCCTTGGAGCTATTTATTACTAACGAGTTATTGAACACTGCGTCTGAGGGATAAAACTTACGGGGGTTCAGCAGGTGGATTCCTTACCGGAGACTTATAAAGAGCAGCTGCTGATAAACTACGACCATCACGTGCGAGAAACTGTTGGGGGTTGTGTATGACCGGGGATAAATGGCAGTGTGTAGTGAAAGGCGGTGAGTGATAGCGGTGATGATACTGCCTCTTTATCACATATAATGAATACCCAAGAGGGTCTTTAATAATGTTTCAGTATGGCTAAACTTGGAAAACTATTGCCCTTCACGAGGAACATTGAAAAAATTATTATAAGCATCAAAAACAAAAGCAGGAAAATATGTAGTATAACCCCCTCCTCAAAAAACACTCACTCACCCCTCAAAAAAACACCCCTACGCCCACTCCACAACACTCGGCCACACAAGCAATTAGTGGTATCCCTGAGTGTACACGTACAATCACTGTCTATAACTATCATAATCATGGGAAAGACTAAAGCTTAAGGGGTCATACAACGACTGGGAAAGCAATCAGGTTCGATCCTAGAAGAGGGGTAGGTAGCTCAAATTCCTTTGATCAAAGGACTTTTTCCAGCATCAAGTTACTTCTTCCTTGCTCTTCCCGTCTCTTGAAGAGATTTGAGTGTGTACCTGAACGTGAATATCCGCACGAGAACATCCACCACCTCTGCCATCCGGACACATTTGGGTAAAGATTTTTAACTACACGAGGGTTATTCAAGACGCACCTAACCTTTGTACTACCAGACAAGAACACTTTATTCCCTAAAACACGTATGACAACAAATTCTCAGCATATATGTGCTAGAAAATATACCTTTCAGTGTGTATATGGCGTGAATGGCTTTTTGAACTTGACGAGCTGTTGGAGTGTGAGCAGGGTAATATTTTGTGAAGGGATTCAGGGAAACAGGTTAGCCGGACTTGAGTCCTGGAAATGAAAAGTACAATGCCTGCACTTCAAAAGAGGGGTTTGGGATATTGTCAGTTTGGAGCGACATTTAAACTGTCGTATCTGAGCGCCTCTGCAAAGACAGTGATTATGTACGAGTGATGGTGAAAGTGTTGAATGAAAGTTTTTTTCTTTCTTTTTGGGTCACCCTTCCTCGGAGGGAAACGGCCGACATTTTAAAATATGTATGTCGTGTCGAATAAGTAAAACTTGTGATTTTGGCTTAAATAGCAACGCACTTCTTGCTGAATACGGCAAGCAAAAATTTGGATGCAATAATTTTGCAAAAATCATTCTGAATCATTGTATTTCTTTATTAAATTATTGTAAACTTATATAAAATATATTTAGTTGGATTAGGCTAAATTAAATTACGCTTGTTAAAATAAGGTTAGGCAAATTTCCTAAGGTTCTTTTGGTACAAAATTATTAATTTTTATATTAACATAAATAAAAAAAATATCTTTAAATGTATAATAGAAAATTTTAGAAAGGACTTAATTTCAATATGTATATAATATATATATGTATATAATAATATATATATATATATATATATATATATATATATATATATATATATATATATATCTCCTGCGAGAAAAGTGCGCCCTCTAACTATTTTACAAAGTTCTCAATAGACTGTATATACTGAACGACTACTAATAACTACAATCCCTTTTCCCAGTCCAATACAAGTCTTCAAGGAACATTTTTCAATATAATTACTTGACTGCACCACTGAGAAAATGTATATACTTTTTTTCCACTTTACAGTGACACTAAAGTTAAAGTAGCGATATGATAATGTCCTCTTTACGTGGAGATTTTAATCTAAGAGCAACATAAAAGAACGTCTGCAATATTTTTCAGGGTAGAAGGAATTGTGAACTTCAAAGAACACTGTACGAAAGTACATTAAAAGCACACACGCATCAGCACGCGCGCGCACACACACACGCGCACACACACACGCGCACACACACACGCGCACACACACACACACACACACACACACACACACACACACACACACATATACATTAAAATCTCATCAACAAACAGCCTACATGCAGTCCCAACAACAATATAACAAATACCAGTACTCATATGTTTAATGACGGCTCCTCCTTTAAAAATCCCATCAACAAAACTACACTAGAAGAATCTTCTAATAGTTTTTATCCCTTCCCCCCAGCGAACACTTCAGTCTACTAGGAACAAACGAACATCATGACTGGCAACTGAAGAAGGGGAAATTTCTGTCCCGGAGGAAACTTGTGGAAAAAAAATTGTTTCGTCGTGAATACAGAAAAATATATAAAGATTAAAGTCCAGTGGCCACTGAAGACACGAAACTTAGCACGTATAGCAGACCAGGGTCTTGTATGTATAGCAGTCCAGGGTCTTGTATGTATAGCAGACCAGGGTCTTGTATGTATAGCAGTCCAGGGTCTTGTATGTATAGCAGACCAGGGTCTTGTATGTATAGCAGTCCAGGGTCTTGTATGTATAGCAGTCCAGGGTCTTGTATGTATAGCAGACCAGGGTCTTGTATGTATAGCAGACCAGGGTCTTGTATGTATAGCAGACCAGGGTCTTGTATGTATAGCAGTCCAGGGTCTTGTATGTATAGCAGTCCAGGGTCTTGTATGTATAGCAGTCCAGGGTCTTGTATGTATAGCAGTCCAGGGTCTTGTATGTATAGCAGACCAGGGTCTTGTATGTATAGCAGACCAGGGTCTTGTATGTATAGCAGTCCAGGGTCTTGTATGTATAGCAGTCCAGGGTCTTGTATGTATAGCAGTCCAGGGTCTTGTATGTATAGCAGTCCAGGGTCTTGTATGTATAGCAGTCCAGGGTCTTGTATGTATAGCAGACCAGGGTCTTGTATGTATAGCAGACCAGGGTCTTGTATGTATAGCAGACCAGGGTCTTGTATGTATAGCAGTCCAGGGTCTTGTATGTATAGCAGTCCAGGGTCTTGTATGTATAGCAGTCCAGGGTCTTGTATGTATAGCAGTCCAGGGTCTTGTATGTATAGCAGTCCAGGGTCTTGTATGTATAGCAGACCAGGGTCTTGTATGTATAGCAGTCCAGGGTCTTGTATGTATAGCAGACCAGGGTCTTGTATGTATAGCAGTCCAGGGTCTTGTATGTATAGCAGACCAGGGTCTTGTATGTATAGCAGACCAGGGTCTTGTATGTATAGCAGTCCAGGGTCTTGTATGTATAGCAGACCAGGGTCTTGTATGTATAGCAGTCCAGGGTCTTGTATGTATAGCAGTCCAGGGTCTTGTATGTATAGCAGTCCAGAGTCTTGTATGTATAGCAGACCAGGGTCTTGTATGTATAGCAGACCAGGGTCTTGTATGTATAGCAGACCAGGGTCTTGTATGTATAGCAGACCAGGGTCTTGTATGTATAGCAGACCAGGGTCTTGTATGTATAGCAGACCAGGGTCTTGTATGTATAGCAGTCCAGGGTCTTGTATGTATAGCAGTCCAGGGTCTTGTATGTATAGCAGTCCAGGGTCTTGTATGTATAGCAGTCCAGGGTCTTGTATGTATAGCAGTCCAGGGTCTTGTATGTATAGCAGTCCAGGGTCTTGTATGTATAGCAGTCCAGGGTCTTGTATGTATAGCAGTCCAGGGTCTTGTATGTATAGCAGACCAGGGTCTTGTATGTATAGCAGCCCAGGGTCTTGTATGTATAGCAGCCCAGGGTCTTGTATGTATAGCAGTCCAGGGTCTTGTATGTATAGCAGACCAGGGTCTTGTATGTATAGCAGTCCAGGGTCTTGTATGTATAGCAGACCAGGGTCTTGTATGTATAGCAGACCAGGGTCTTGTATGTATAGCAGTCCAGGGTCTTGTATGTATAGCAGCCCAGGGTCTTGTATGTATAGCAGTCCAGGGTCTTGTATGTATAGCAGTCCAGGGTCTTGTATGTATAGCAGACCAGGGTCTTGTATGTATAGCAGTCCAGGGTCTTGTATGTATAGCAGTCCAGGGTCTTGTATGTATAGCAGTCCAGGGTCTTGTATGTATAGCAGTCCAGGGTCTTGTATGTATAGCAGTCCAGGGTCTTGTATGTATAGCAGACCAGGGTCTTGTATGTATAGCAGACCAGGGTCTTGTATGTATAGCAGACCAGGGTCTTGTATGTATAGCAGACCAGGGTCTTGTATGTATAGCAGACCAGGGTCTTGTATGTATAGCAGACCAGGGTCTTGTATGTATAGCAGACCAGGGTCTTGTATGTATAGCAGACCAGGGTCTTGTATGTATAGCAGATCAGGGTCTTGTATGTATAGCAGACCAGGGTCTTGTATGTATAGCAGACCAGGGTCTTGTATGTATAGCAGCCCAGGGTCTTGTATGTATAGCAGTCCAGGGTCTTGTATGTATAGCAGACCAGGGTCTTGTATGTATAGCAGACCAGGGTCTTGTATGTATAGCAGACCAGGGTCTTGTATGTATAGCAGACCAGGGTCTTGTATGTATAGCAGACCAGGGTCTTGTATGTATAGCAGACCAGGGTCTTGTATGTATAGCAGACCAGGGTCTTGTATGTATAGCAGACCAGGGTCTTGTATGTATAGCAGACCAGGGTCTTGTATGTATAGCAGACCAGGGTCTTGTATGTATAGCAGACCAGGGTCTTGTATGTATAGCAGACCAGGGTCTTGTATGTATAGCAGACCAGGGTCTTGTATGTATAGCAGACCAGGGTCTTGTATGTATAGCAGACCAGGGTCTTGTATGTATAGCAGACCAGGGTCAGGGTCTTGTATGTATAGCAGACCAGGGTCTTGTATGTATAGCAGACCAGGGTCTTGTATGTATAGCAGACCAGGGTCTTGTATGTATAGCAGACCAGGGTCTTGTATGTATAGCAGACCAGGGTCTTGTATGTATAGCAGACCAGGGTCTTGTATGTATAGCAGACCAGGGTCTTGTATGTATAGCAGACCAGGGTCTTGTATGTATAGCAGACCAGGGTCTTGTATGTATAGCAGACCAGGGTCTTGTATGTATAGCAGACCAGGGTCTTGTATGTATAGCAGACCAGGGTCTTGTATGTATAGCAGTCCAGGGTCTTGTATGTATAGCAGACCAGGGTCTTGTATGTATAGCAGTCCAGGGTCTTGTATGTATAGCAGACCAGGGTCTTGTATGTATAGCAGACCAGGGTCTTGTATGTATAGCAGACCAGGGTCTTGTATGTATAGCAGACCAGGGTCTTGTATGTATAGCAGACCAGGGTCTTGTATGTATAGCAGACCAGGGTCTTGTATGTATAGCAGACCAGGGTCTTGTATGTATAGCAGACCAGGGTCTTGTATGTATAGCAGACCAGGGTCTTGTATGTATAGCAGACCAGGGTCTTGTATGTATAGCAGACCAGGGTCTTGTATGTATAGCAGACCAGGGTCTTGTATGTATAGCAGTCCAGGGTCTTGTATGTATAGCAGACCAGGGTCTTGTATGTATAGCAGACCAGGGTCTTGTATGTATAGCAGACCAGGGTCTTGTATGTATAGCAGTCCAGGGTCTTGTATGTATAGCAGTCCAGGGTCTTGTATGTATAGCAGACCAGGGTCTTGTATGTATAGCAGACCAGGGTCTTGTATGTATAGCAGTCCAGGGTCTTGTATGTATAGCAGACCAGGGTCTTGTATGTATAGCAGTCCAGGGTCTTGTATGTATAGCAGACCAGGGTCTTTTATGTATAGCAGACCAGGGTCTTTTATGTATAGCAGACAAGGGTCTTGTATGTATAGCAGACCAGGGTCTTGTATGTATAGCAGACCAGGGTCTTGTATGTATAGCAGACCAGGGTCTTGTATGTATAGCAGACCAGGGTCTTGTATGTATAGCAGACCAGGGTCTTGTATGTATAGCAGACCAGGGTCTTGTATGTATAGCAGACCAGGGTCTTGTATGTATAGCAGACCAGGGTGTTGTATGTATAGCAGACCAGGGTCTTGTATGTATAACAGTCCAGGGTCTTGTATGTATAGCAGTCCAGGGTCTTGTATGTATAGCAGTCCAGGGTCTTGTATGTATAGCAGTCCAGGGTCTTGTATGTATAGCAGTCCAGGGTCTTGTATGTATAGCAGTCCAGGGTCTTGTATGTATAGCAGTCCAGGGTCTTGTATGTATAACAGACCAGGGTCTTGTATGTATAGCAGACCAGGGTCTTGTATGTATAGCAGTCCAGGGTCTTCTATGTATAGCAGTCCAGGGTCTTCTATGTATAGCAGTCCAGGGTCTTCTACGTATAGCAGACCAGGGTCTTGTATGTATAGCAGCCCAGGGTCTTGTATAACAGACCAGGGTCTTGTATGTATAGCAGACCAGGGTCTTGTATGTATTGCAGACCAGGGTCTTGTATGTATAGCAGACCAGGGTCTTGTATGTATAGCAGACCAGGGTCTTGTATGTATAGCAGACCAGGGTCTTGTATGTATAGCAGACCAGGGTCTTGTATGTATAGCAGACCAGGGTCTTGTATGTATAGCAGACCAGGGTCTTGTATGTATAGCAGACCAGGGTCTTGTATGTATAACAGTCTCAAGGGTCTTGTATGTATAACAGTCTCAAGGGTCTTGTATGTATAACAGTCTCAAGGGTCTTGTATGTATAACAGTCTCAAGGGTCTTGTATGTATAACAGTCTCAAGGGTCTTGTATGTATAACAGTCTCAAGGGTCTTGTATGTATAACAGTCTCAAGGGTCTTGTATGTATAACAGTCTCAAGGGTCTTGTATGTATAACAGTCTCAAGGGTCTTGTATGTATAACAGTCTCAAGGGTCTTGTATGTATAACAGTCTCAAGGGTCTTGTATGTATAACAGTCTCTAGGGTCTTGTATGTATAACAGTCTCAAGGGTCTTGTATGTATAACAGTCTCAAGGGTCTTGTATGTATAACAGTCTCAAGGGTCTTGTATGTATAACAGTCTCAAGGGTCTTGTATGTATAACAGTCTCAAGGGTCTTGTATGTATAACAGTCTCAAGGGTCTTGTATGTATAACAGTCTCAAGGGTCTTGTATGTATAACAGTCTCAAGGGTCTTGTATGTATAACAGTCTCAAGGGTCTTGTATGTATAACAGTCTCAAGGGTCTTGTATGTATAACAGTCTCAAGGGTCTTGTATGTATAACAGTCTCAAGGGTCTTGTATGTATAACAGCCTCAAGGGTCTTGTATGTATAACAGTCTCAAGGGTCTTGTATGTATAACAGTCTCAAGGGTCTTGTATGTATAACAGTCTCAAGGGTCTTGTATGTATAACAGTCTCAAGGGTCTTGTATGTATAACAGTCTCAAGGGTCTTGTATGTATAACAGTCTGAAGGGTCTTGTATGTATAACAGTCTCAAGGGTCTGGTATGTATAACAGTCTCAAGGGTCTTGTATGTATAACACTCTCAAGGGTCTTGTATGTATAACAGTCTCAAGGGAAATAATTAGTTATAAACTGTTGAGGAAAAGAACAAGTGTTGAGACATTAAAGATACTTTAACAGGAAATGTTTGGGTCTTGGGACCTTGTTCATTCTAATGATATATAGGATAACAGGTGAGGTAAGAGTTCAGATCAGATTATAAGCAATATTAGATCATGTGTAAAAATGGTCAAACATGCCGAAGATATGCGGTTTATAACATTTATCGTGTCTTGTTCAAATATAAAGTCATATTTGAGAGGTTACCTATTTGTCGCGATGCGGGAGAGGTGAAGCAAAGTCAAGAATTATGTGGGTTAGTGACAGACTGTAATTACTTCCTTTGTGTTCAATAATATTGGAAACATCAGTAAGAAAGCCTTCTAGCACAGACGCCTTATTAATTCACGTTCGGTGGAGACTAGTTATGCGTTTCTTATTCACGAGGTGGTCTTCCGTATCTGTGTGGACAACACAAGCACTGTTCTGGTCATCCCTATAAGAAAACGCGTTCACTAAGCCTCATCGATAGGTTTCTCCCAGTTTCTTCTACGTATATCGCATTACGCTGTCAGCACGGGATGGTGCAGACTCCAGCCCCAATAGGAAGAGCATCTGTGTCGAGCTTAGCAGACGGAGGATCGAGCCTCAACCAAGTCTTGCGCGGAATGACCCACAAGGGTTGAGCGCTTACATGAAGCTCCTAGTGACAGCTTTGGTAGTAAATAAACCAAGGAACGGGTGAGGTTTGAATCCATGGCAAATGAATCCTAAAGCTCACTATTTAGTGAACCTTGGTAGTGTTATCCGTCACATTACTAAAAAATTCTGAGTCGTCCTTACAGTTGGAGCATCGTATGGTAGTTTGTGCCCTGCATCTGCAGTCCTTGATAAAGTAGAATTGGATAGAGATGCAAGTGAAATTTTTAGCTATGTAGGCGCATTCCTCTATAAATTTTGGGCTGGAAATGCGAAGGGCCGTTTAGAAGCAGCTTATCTATAACCACTCCTCGCTTGGTTCAAGTGTCATGAGAAGAAAAATGTTATCGCTCTTGATGGTGTGGTTTCTGTCCTTGAAGGAAATTGTGTCAGTGTTCTGAAGAGGATTTCAAGGAAGAGGGTTTGTCCCCTCCCTCCCTCACTAGGTCAAGAGTTAACTGGGAGGACACAATAGCGTTGATTTTGATGAGAAGGATGTGAATATCAAGGCTTCCAGGTTGTACGACCAAAATATCAAAATATCGAAGCCAATTTAGGTGTCGGAAAAAGGTCCTCCGGATTTCCAGCCCAGAATATCTAGACTAGGAATCTGCCTGCATAACTCAAACCTCCACTTCCCAACCTACTTTATGCTGAACTGCAGATGAAGGGCAAATATTTTCTTATACACCACTCCCACTGTTAGGACCATTCAGAAACTCTTAGTTCAGCTATACAGTGATAGGGCCGACAGCAATGCTCAGGGTCTCACTAGGACTAGTTAATGGTCCAAGTCGGACCAAACCAACGTCATTACTTTCATTCTTACGTCATTACTTTCATTCTTCTATGTGGATATTTGTGTACTGTTCTAGTCATAGTACTGTGCCTGTTTATTCTTTAACAGAGAGGGTCACTATAACACCACTACTTCTGTCAAAGATCTTCGCAAGGAGCAATCCTCAATTTCTTCAACGGCTTATGCAGTTAAGAGTCTGCACTGTCCCGTGCAGACGTGATAAATACATAGGAGAAGCTGGAAAGAACTTATCAGCCAGGTTTAATGAAAGGAAATGTGTGTAGTAGGGATGACTAGAGCAACGCTTCGGTTACCCTCAGGGGCAATACCACCTCATGAACTGAAAGATACCCAATAAATCTTCTCCAAATCTGAACTCGCAAAGCTTCTGTGTTAGAAGTGTGCTTCTAATACTACTGAACAGAAAGAAGGCAGCTTAAGCATATTTTACCCCTCTAAACCACATTGTATTTAATGACACCTCTTCCACCCCTCGGCAACAAAACGATTAGATGGCGTCGCTTCCATGAGGTTAAGACCTCGCCTAACAGCTGCTGAAACCTGACCGAAACTTTCCTCACCTGTTACCACTACTACTTAAAGGTTTTTCACGGACTGGTTCTCACTGGAGTGAACGATGTCCCAGCACAGAAGAATTTCCTATTAAAACACCATAGGTTTGCTTGTCCTCCGTCAGCTCACTTACAGGTTACCCTGCTGTTACAGGCTGTTACCCTGCTGTTACAGAGCTGTTGCCTACGCCACCTCATTTAAAAGATTTAACATTCATACAAACCTTTAGCACCATCACCAAAGTGCTGGAAATGGGAGGTAATCAGGTTTGATCCAGGGAAGTTGAGGGAAGCTCTACTAAGGGTCCGTTAGCTTAAGCATTCTCCGTTATATAACACCATTATACACAGATGTGTAGCTTCGTATGTGAAAGAATAACAAAAATGATAAATTCCCACTACAGGCAGCATACTCCACCAATATTCAAAACTCTAAACTTACTCACCGTACAAAACATCCATACTTATTACTGTACCTACTTCGTACATAGAACACTTAACTCGGATATAAACCCTCCCCTCAAACGTCTCCTTACCAACCTCAACAGAACACATGACCATTGAGTTTTTGCACAGTGTCCATCTCACACTATGCAAAAACTCAATGCACATAAAAGGCCCAAAAATCTGAAATTCATTACCTGTGAATATAAAAGAAACACTGTTTATAAATTCTAGTCTCTTCTTAAAAATCACTTAATCACCCACAACTAAATAAATACTGAATAATTGTATCTCGAATGTTTAACCTGTGACCCTATCAAACTTTTTTTTAATTACATTACCTAACAGAATACTCCATTCTACTGAATGTACAGCAACTCAGTAATGACCATATGACCTGTCTTTGGAATACTCATTTGTGCTTAATTGTTATTTGTTTACTATAATTTTTACCACTGAATATATCATTACTTAGTTAATCTTAAGTTAATTTTAAGCTGCCCATAATGCTCTGCATACAAGGGGCTTTTGGCATGTTACACTTAACCACTGTATTTCTTTGTACTTCTATGTATCATATCCAAATTAATAATAAATAAATTCACCGTCCAATTAGCTTCCATACTTTCAACGATGCCCATAAACCCCTCTGGCGGCCACGGCCAAAACCACAACCCGCAGCAAAGATGCCAAACGCACCATCCAGAATATACAAATGAAAAGTTAGATTCTAAAATGCAAATAAAAAGCAAACACTTTCAAAATATAGATGGAATCGACCCCAGAACATTTCCATTTGAAATTTATTTCCTCACTTTGTAAGGCCACGACTGTGTGAACCGACAGGAGAAAAAGAGAGATGTCAAGAATATATTCACCGAGAGGTTCAAGTCTTTCAATGTATATACACAAAGTTTACATTAATCCCGATTTGAGAGATTAATGTATTCTTAAGTGGTGGTGAACAGGCTATATACAGCCATAATGACCCTCGTCATTGAGGATCATGATGGCTGTATGTAACCTGCTCACCATCCAAGTAACCAACAAACGTAAGAGAAAAAGGACAGTACAGGTGGGGATTGAACTCGCGGCAAGTGAGTCTTAAAACTTCAGGCCAGTGCTTAAGCCAATGGGACAGCTGGCCCACTGGCTTAAGTGCTGGCCTAGAGTTTTATAACTTACTTGCCGCGAGTTCAATCCCCACAGGTACCCTGGCTTTTTTACAATCGTGTCATTACGATTTCGTGAGTCAAACCATGAGATGTTTCTCGCTTGAGAGAACTTGTGTAAGCTGGCATAACGTAAGTCTTCCAGCTGAGGCAAAAAATTAATACTAAACGGCACTGACTTAAACGGCTGTTATATAATCGACACATTATGTTAGAAATATTAAACATAGCCAGCCGTAGTTAATCAGGATATATACTGGTAACTAAGGAAGTCGTCCAACAAGTGGATATAAACACGTACGTACAAAAGTATTCTACACCATATGTCACTGTTCACCGTCACTGACGGTGCAATGCAATACTGAAATTATAAAGGTTCAAAAACACACACATACACGAGACTTAACCAGAATAAACTTAACATGACTCGTAACACAAGAATCACTTCAATTCATGGCTTTAAAACTCACTTGTATTTTCATCAGGTCACTACATGTCACACACACACACCTCATTTTTTGCTTATCTGTCTCTATACATACATATATATATATATATATATATATATATATATAATATATATATATATATATATATATATATATATATATATATATATATATATATATATATTATATATATATATATATTTTATATATATATTATATATATATATGTCGTGCCGAATATGTAAAACTGGTCAATTAGCAAGAACTCAATTAAAATTAAGTCCTTTCTAAAATTTTCTCTTATACGTTTAAAGATATATTTTTTTTCATTAATGTTAATGTAAAAATTTTTAATTTTGCACCAAAAGAATCTTAGAAAACTTACCTAACCTTATTATAACAAGAACAATTTATTTTAGCCTAACCCAACTATATATATTTTAGATTTGTTTACAATAATTTAATACTAAACAAACACAGTGAAATATATTTTTTTCGTTAGGTTCAGAATGATTTTGGCGAAATTATTGCATACACAAATTTTTGCTTGTCCTATATGGCAAGATGAGCGTTGCTATTTAAGCCAAGATTGCAAGTTCTGCCTATTCGGCACGACATATATATATATATATATATATATATATATATTTTATATATATATATATTTATATATATATTTTATATATATATTTATATATATATATAAATATATATAAAATATATATATAAATATATATATATATAAAATATATATATATATATATATATATATATATATATATAAATATATATATATAAACACGCTAAGATAACAGGGATATCTTGCTACTCCTACTTACACTTTGGTCACACTTCACAGACACGCACATGCATATATATATATACATACATCTAGGTTTTTCTCTTTTTTCTAAATAGCTCTTGTTCTTTTTTATTTCTTCTATTGTCCATGGGGAAGTGGAAAAGAATCTTTCCTCCGTAAGCCATGCGTGTCGTATGAGGCGACTAAAATGCCGGGAGCAATGGGCTAGTAACCCCTTCTCCTGTATACAATTACTAAAAAAGAGAAGAAGAAAAACTTTATAAAACTGGGTTGCTTAAATGTGCGTGGATGTAGTGCGGATGACAAGAAACAGATGATTGCTGATGTTATGAATGAAAAGAAGTTGGATGTCCTGGCCCTAAGCGAAACAAAGCTGAAGGGGGTAGGAGAGTTTCAGTGGGGGGAAATAAATGGGATTAAATCTGGAGTATCTGAGAGAGTTAGAGCAAAGGAAGGGGTAGCAGTAATGTTAAATGATCAGTTATGGAAGGAGAAAAGAGAATATGAATGTGTAAATTCAAGAATTATGTGGATTAAAGTAAAGGTTGGATGCGAGAAGTGGGTCATAATAAGCGTGTATGCACCTGGAGAAGAGAGGAATGCAGAGGAGAGAGAGAGATTTTGGGAGATGTTAAGTGAATGTATAGGAGCCTTTGAACCAAGTGAGAGAGTAATTGTGGTAGGGGACTTGAATGCTAAAGTAGGAGAAACTTTTAGAGAGGGTGTGGTAGGTAAGTTTGGGGTGCCAGGTGTAAATGATAATGGGAGCCCTTTGATTGAACTTTGTATAGAAAGGGGTTTAGTTATAGGTAATACATATTTTAAGAAAAAGAGGATAAATAAGTATACACGATATGATGTAGGGCGAAATGACAGTAGTTTGTTGGATTATGTATTGGTAGATAAAAGACTGTTGAGTAGACTTCAGGATGTACATGTTTATAGAGGGGCCACAGATATATCAGATCACTTTCTAGTTGTAGCTATACTGAGAGTAAAAGGTAGATGGGATACAAGGAGAATAGAAGCATCAGGGAAGAGAGAGGTGAAGGTTTATAAACTAAAAGAGAAGGCAGTTAGGGTAAGATATAAACAGCTATTGGAGGATAGATGGGCTAATGAGAGCATAGGCAATGGGGTCGAAGAGGTATGGGGTAGGTTTAAAAATGTAGTGTTAGAGTGTTCAGCAGAAGTTTGTGGTTACAGGAAAGTGGGTGCAGGAGGGAAGAGGAGCGATTGGTGGAATGATGATGTAAAGAGAGTAGTAAGGGAGAAAAAGTTAGCATATGAGAAGTTTTTACAAAGTAGAAGTGATGCAAGGAGGGAAGAGTATATGGAGAAAAAGAGAGAAGTTAAGAGAGTGGTGAAGCAATGTAAAAAGAGAGCAAATGAGAGAGTGGGTGAGATGTTATCAACAAATTTTGTTGAAAATAAGAAAAAGTTTTGGAGTGAGATTAACAAGTTAAGAAAGCCTAGAGAACAAATGGATTTGTCAGTTAAAAATAGGAGAGGAGAGTTATTAAATGGAGAGTTAGAGGTATTGGGAAGATGGAAGGAATATTTTGAGGAATTGTTAAATGTTGATGAAGATAGGGAAGCTGTGATTTCGTGTATAGGGCAAGGAGGAATAACATCTTGTAGGAGTGAGGAAGAGCCAGTTGTGAGTGTGGGGGAAGTTCGTGAGGCAGTAGGTAAAATGAAAGGGGGTAAGGCAGCCGGGATTGATGGGATAAAGATAGAAATGTTAAAAGCAGGTGGGGATATAGTTTTGGAGTGGTTGGTGCAATTATTTAATAAATGTATGGAAGAGGGTAAGGTACCTAGGGATTGGCAGAGAGCATGCATAGTTCCTTTGTATAAAGGCAAAGGGGATAAAAGAGAGTGCAAAAATTATAGGGGGATAAGTCTGTTGAGTGTACCTGGTAAAGTGTATGGTAGAGTTATAATTGAAAGAATTAAGAGTAAGACGGAGAATAGGATAGCAGATGAACAAGGAGGCTTTAGGAAAGGTAGGGGGTGTGTGGACCAGGTGTTTACAGTGAAACATATAAGTGAACAGTATTTAGATAAGGCTAAAGAGGTCTTTGTGGCATTTATGGATTTGGAAAAGGCGTATGACAGGGTGGATAGGGGGGCAATGTGGCAGATGTTGCAAGTGTATGGTGTAGGAGGTAGGTTACTGAAAGCAGTGAAGAGTTTTTACGAGGATAGTGAGGCTCAAGTTAGAGTATGTAGGAAAGAGGGAAATTTTTTCCCAGTAAAAGTAGGCCTTAGACAAGCATGTGTGATGTCACCGTGGTTGTTTAATATATTTATAGATGGGGTTGTAAGAGAAGTAAATGCGAGGGTCTTGGCAAGAGGCGTGGAGTTAAAAGATAAAGAATCACACACAAAGTGGGAGTTGTCACAGCTGCTCTTTGCTGATGACACTGTGCTCTTGGGAGATTCTGAAGAGAAGTTGCAGAGATTGGTGGATGAATTTGGTAGGGTGTGCAAAAGAAGAAAATTAAAGGTGAATACAGGAAAGAGTAAGGTTATGAGGATAACAAAAAGATTAGGTGATGAAAGATTGAATATCAGATTGGAGGGAGAGAGTATGGAGGAGGTGAACGTATTCAGATATTTGGGAGTGGACGTGTCAGCGGATGGGTCTATGAAAGATGAGGTGAATCATAGAATTGATGAGGGAAAAAGAGTGAGTGGTGCACTTAGGAGTCTGTGGAGACAAAGAACTTTGTCCTTGGAGGCAAAGAGGGGAATGTATGAGAGTATAGTTTTACCAACGCTCTTATATGGGTGTGAAGCGTGGGTGATGAATGTTGCAGCGAGGAGAAGGCTGGAGGCAGTGGAGATGTCATGTCTGAGGGCAATGTGTGGTGTGAATATAATGCAGAGAATTCGTAGTTTGGAAGTTAGGAGGAGGTGCGGGATTACCAAAACTGTTGTCCAGAGGGCTGAGGAAGGGTTGTTGAGGTGGTTCGGACATGTAGAGAGAATGGAGCGAAACAGAATGACTTCAAGAGTGTATCAGTCTGTAGTGGAAGGAAGGCGGGGTAGGGGTCGGCCTAGGAAGGGTTGGAGGGAGGGGGTAAAGGAGGTTTTGTGTGCGAGGGGCTTGGACTTCCAGCAGGCATGCGTGAGCGTGTTTGATAGGAGTGAATGGAGACAAATGGTTTTTAATACTTGACGTGCTGTTGGAGTGTGAGCAAAGTAACATTTATGAAGGGATTCAGGGAAACCGGCAGGCCGGACTTGAGTCCTGGAGATGGGAAGTACAGTGCCTGCACTCTGAAGGAGGGGTGTTAATGTTGCAGTTTAAAAACTGTAGTGTAAAGCACCCTTCTGGCAAGACAGTGATGGAGTGAATGATGGTGAAAGTTTTTCTTTTTCGGGCCACCCTGCCTTGGTGGGAATCGGCCGGTGTGATAATAAAAAAAAAAAAAAAAATATATATATATATATATATATATATATATATATATATATATATATATATATATATGTCTTAGTGTTTGCTCAAGTGTCTTTTTAAACCACTTTGTCAGTATCAATTACCAAGGTTTATATCAAGTCTGCATTGAAATCTAGTGGTAATTTTAGACTTTTCTGTAGACTTTATCAAGTATTCAGTTTTGAACTAAACTTGGTATATAAACAAAGTTTTGTTTTGCATTATATGTCTTTACTGATAACTGTCAGTAAGACAAGAGAGAAAACACTGTAGCAACTGGAGGTTGTTTTTAAACAAGAAAACGTAGAGAAAAAGAAGTTCCACAAAAAAAGAAAATTGTTTTTACATTAATCGTTGGTCCTTTTACTTTTATTTGTTGACAATTAAATGTGACAGAATTTTGTGTAAACGTTGAGCTGTCTCTTAAGAGAAGAATATATGTTAGAGTAAATGAAGTCACACTGACGGTGGTATGACATCGAAAGTCGTCGAGTGTAGTGTGTACTTTGTAAAGTGTAAATGAAAACAATATAGAATGTTTTGTATCTCGCCAGGGGTGAGTGTAGCGTACCTTGCCAGGGGTGAGTGTAGCGTACCTTGCCAGGGGTTAGTGTAGCGTACCTTGCCAGGGGTGAGTGTAGCGTACCTTGCCAGGGGTTAGTGTAGCGTACCTTGCCAGGGGTGAGTGTAGCGTACCTTGCCAGGGGTGAGTGTAGCGTACCTTGCCAGGGGTGAGTGTAGCGTACCTTGCCAGGGGTTAGTGTAGCGTACCTTGCCAGGGGTGAGTGTAGCGTACCTTGCCAGGGGTTAGTGTAGCGTACCTTGCCAGGGGTGAGTGTAGCGTACCTTGCCAGGGGCGAGTAGCGTAGCAGGGGCGAGTGTAGCGTACCTTGCCAGGGGCGAGTGTAGCGTACCTTGCCCAGGGGTGAGTGTAGCGTACCCAGGGGCCAGGGGCGAGTGTAGCATACCTTGAGTGTAGCATACCTTGCCAGGGGCGAGTGTAGCGTACCTTGCCAGGGGTGAGTGTAGCGTACCTTGCCAGGGGCGAGTGTAGCGTACCTTGCCAGGGGCGAGTGTAGCGTACCTTGCCAGTGGGTACCTTGAGTGTAGCGTAAGGGCTACCTTGCCAGGGGCGAGTGTAGCGTACCTTGCCAGGGGCGAGTGTAGCGTACCTTGCCAGGGGCCAGCAGTAACAGCCTAGTTGAGTGTAGCGTACCTTGATCCCCAGGGGTACCTTGAGTGTAGCGTACCTTGCCAGGGGCGAGTGTAGGTACCTTGCGAGTGTAGCGTACCTTGCCAGGGGCCGAGTGTAGCGTACCTTGCCAGGGGCGAGTGTAGCGTACCTTGCCAGGGGCGAGTAGCGTAGCTTGTAGCGTAGCTTGCCAGGGGCGAGTGTAGCGTACCTTGCCAGGGGAGAGTGTAGCGTACCTTGCCAGGGGAGAGTGTAGCGTACCTTGCCAGGGGAGAGTGTAGCGTACCTTGCCAGGGGAGAGTGTAGCGTACCTTGCCAGGGGAGAGTGTAGCGTACCTTGCCAGGGGCGAGTGTAGCGTACCTTGCCAGGGGCGAGTGTAGCGTACCTTGCCAGGGGCGAGTGTAGCGTACCTTGCCAGGGGCGAGTGTAGCGTACCTTGCCAGGGGCGAGTGTAGCGTACCTTGCCAGGGGCGAGTGTAGCGTACCTTGCCAGGGGCGAGTGTAGCGTACCTTGCCAGGGGCGAGTGTAGCGTACCTTGCCAGGGGCGAGTGTAGCGTACCTGGCCAGGGGCGAGTGTAGCGTACCTTGCCAGGGGCGAGTGTAGCGTACCTTGCCAGGGGCGAGTGTAGCGTACCTTGCCAGGGGCGAGTGTAGCGTACCTTGCCAGGGGCGAGTGTAGCGTACCTTGCCAGGGGCGAGTGTAGCGTACCTTGCCAGGGGCGAGTGTAGCGTACCTTGCCAGGGGCGAGTGTAGCGTACCTTGCCAGGGGCGAGTGTAGCGTACCTTGCCAGGGGCGAGTGTAGCGTACCTTGCCAGGGGCGAGTGTAGCGTACCTTGCCAGGGGCGAGTGTAGCGTACCTTGCCAGGGGCGAGTGTAGCGTACCTTGCCAGGGGCGAGTGTAGCGTACCTTGCCAGGGGTGAGTGCAGCGTACATTGCCAGGGGCGAGTGTAGCGTACCTTGCCAGGGGCGAGTGTAGCGTACCTTGCCAGGGGTGAGTGTAGCGTACCTTGCCAGGGGTGAGTGTAGCGTACCTTGCCAGGGGTGAGTGTAGCGTACCTTGCCAGGGGTGAGTGTAGCGTACCTTGCCAGGGGTGAGTGTAGCGTACCTTGCCAGGGGTGAGTGTAGCGTACCTTGCCAGGGGTGAGGCCTAACCAAGGACATATAGTGTTGAACAACCCGAGGGCTTTTATTATTTATACTACTAGATATGAAGCCAAGGATTCTGTTAGCTTTATTGCGAACACTAATGCACTGTTGTCTTGGTTTTAGATTACTGCTAACCAGAACTCCTAAAACCTACTACTGATTGCGAAAAGGATTAAGGAGAACCAACACGTTGATAAGACATGTGCAACTCTTGGGTATCTTTATTGAGGAAACGTTTCGGCACACAGTGGCTTCATCAGTCCATACAAAGGAGAATCGTAAAGAACAGGAGAAGAATGAGGTAATCAGTCCCTCAACCTTGAGTCGATGTGGTCAGTCCATCAGTCTTGAATAGAGGTCTGCTGCACCTCTCCTGCCTACGGTATATAAGCTACTTCTCGGCACATATGCTGTATTCTATTCAAGATTGATGGACTGACCACATCGACTAAAGGTTGAGGGACTGATTACCTCATTCTTCTCCTGTTCTTCACGATTCTCCTTTGTATGGACTGATGAAGCCACTGTGTGGCGAAACGTTTCCTCAATAAAGATACTCAAGAGTTGCACATGTGTCTAATTTACCACATTCTGTATGATCAAGCTCTACTTCACCTAGTTTATAGCTTCGAGGGTTATTTTCATTAACAAGGACTAGTACCTTACACTTATCTACACTGAACTTCATCTGCCATTTTTCAGACCAAGACATTTTGTTCAAATCCTCCTGGAGTTCATTGCTATCCTCAGAATGAATCATATGGTCTATCTTTGTATCACCAGCAAATTTGCTCATGTCACTCGTAATCCCTTCATCAAGGTCATTAATGTAAATTATGTACAAGAGAGGGCCTAAAACTAATCCTTGTGGAATGCCACTAGTGACTAATCCCCATTCAGATTTGACCCCATTAATGGAAACACTGCTTTCTATTGGTAACCCATGCCTCTATCCATGCTAAAACTTTACCTCCTATACCATGAGCTGCCACTTTTCTTAAGAGTCTCTTGTGAGGTACTCTATTGAAGGCTTTATTAAAATCCAAATAAACAATATCATATTCTTTATCACTGTCTACTGCCTCAAATGTTCTACTGAAGAACATCAGTAAATTTGTCAGGTAGGAACGACCTCTCATGAACCCATGCTGAGATTCATTTATCAAATTATGCTCTTCAAGGTGACTTCTAATAATGTCAGCTATAATTGTTTCTAATAACTTGACCACTATAGATGTCAGGCTTATTGGACGGTAATTTGAAGGAACGGACTTATCCCCTGATTTGAATATAGGAACCACATTAGCCATCTTCCACAACTCTGGCACAACACCAGTAAGGATGGACGCATTAAACACACTCGTTAATGGCTGACTAAGTTCCATCTTGCATTCCTTAAGTACCCTGGAAAGCAACTCGTCGGCCCCCGGGGACTTACTTTGCTTCAGTTTATCTATCTGTTTGATAACCATGTCCCTCGTGACAGTAATATTAGTTAATTTGAACTCGTCAGGAACTGAATAATTGTTAACTTCTGGAATCTCTTACATCTTCCTGTGTAAAAACTGACAAAAAATAGTCATTAAATAAGGAACACATTTCCAGTTCGTTATCCGTCAGCTGTCCATTCCCAATTTTCAGAGGTCCTACTTTTTCCTTCACCTTCGTCCTATACACTTGAAAGAACCCCTTTGGATTGGTCTTTGATTCATTAGCAACTCTAATTTCACAGTCACGTTTAGCCTTTCTAATCCCCTTTTTTACTTCTCTTTTAAGCTGAACATATTGGTCAGTAAGGTTAACCTCTCATCTTCTGACGAGCCTATAAATTCCCCTTTTCTCCCCTAATAGATGCTTTAACCTCCTGTTAACCCATTTGGGATCGTTATTATTAGACCTAATTTCTCTCTGGGGAATGTATATACTCTGAGCACGTTGTACATTAAGAAAAAAATCATAAAAACGTAGATCCCTTTTCGTAATCATAAGTATGATCATCAATAAATCATTAGCTAGATAACCCCAATCGAGATTAGACAGGTGTTCCCTAAGTCCATTATAATCGGCAGAACGAAAATCATGGATTTTTTTTTACCGTATTATCATTATTCTTGCATTACCAGTTAATGCTAAAAGTGATGGATTTGTGATCACTTGCGCCAAGCTCTTCAGTGATCTCCAGATTATTTACAAGTGTTTCCTTGTTTGACAAGACTAGGTCTAGCAAATTATTACCCCTGGTAGGCTCTGTTACACACTGCTTCAGAAAACAGTCCTGAACTGTTTTCATAAAGTCACTGGACCCCAAATTACCAGTCAAAGAATTCCAGTCAATTTGACTAAAGTTAAAATCCCCTACTATCACTGTTATTGTGTCTAGAAGCCCTAACAATTTCGTCCCAAAGAAGTCTCCCTCTATCGTGATCCAAGCCTGGAGGTCGGTATATTACACCTAGAATTAGTTTTTCTTGACCTTCTACAAACTCTACCCAAAGATTCTGTTACTATTCCATCTATTTTTATACCTGTTTTTATGCAACAATTAATATTTTCTCGAACATATAATGCAACTCCTCCCCCCTTCCCATTACATCTATCCACATGGAACAACTTAAACCCTTTAATATTACACTCAGCAATCATATCCCGACTCTTTAAATCATATCACGTTTCAGTTAAAGCAATGACATCAAAGTTCCCAGCACATGCTACCAAACGTAGTTCATTAATCTTATTTCTTGCATTTCGACTGTTAGCATAAAATACCACCATATGTTTTTTCTTCTGCACATTCTTCCTATTCACCTTTGCTGTTACACAATTTCTGAAGTTATCATTACCCAGCATTACTCCATGACTGATATTAAGATTCATAATATTAAAGCCGAAGTTAATATATCCATATTCATTATTTTTCATTTCTAAACCCATACCTCTAACTAATCCTAGTTTAAAGTCCTAACAGCCCCCCTCAACTGAGCTAGCAAGAAAACCCACACCTGCCCTGGATAAGTGAACCCCATCCCTGGCATACATGTCATTTCGGCCATAGAAGTGGTCCCAGTTGTTAATGAATGGTACTGCATTATCCTTACAGTTTGTCCAGCCAACAATTAATACCAATTGCTCTGGACAACCATTCATTTCCAACACCCCTTCTTGGCAAAATGCCACATATAACAGGGCGCCTCCCTTCTTCCTAATGTCTATGGCTGTCCTGAACCTTCTAACTAAATCCTCACGTCTACGCTTGCCTACATCATTGCCTCCAGCACTGAGGCAGATAATAGGATTGATCCCATTACCGTTCATGCTGTCAAGCCGGCTAACAATATCCTCCATCCCAGCCCCAGGAAAGCAAACCCTCTGTCTCCTACTCCTATCCTTCAAGCAGAAGGCCCTATTTATATACCTAACCTGGCTATCCCCAACAATATTTTTACCTTCCTTGGTGTCGTTCGTCGTGACGTTCCCAGTAGTCGACTTGCATTCGTCGGGTAGCACGGAGAATGCATTAGATGTTTCCACAACAGTTTCCGCAGCAGTCTCTTTCTTCTTCATCGTTTCTACCTTTCCATTAGTCTTGATCGTCAACTTCGTTCCATGCTGTTCAGCCACTGTCCAGGTTCCCTTCTTGATCTGAGGACTCAACAGGAGGATTACTACGAATCCTCTTGTTTTCCTCAGTCAATCGCCGTTTCTCCATCTTCGCTACCCTCAATTCTTCCTTAAGCTGCTGGTCAAGTTGCTCGATGGAGGGCATCTTGGTTCAGTCCAAGGAAAGTACACTAGACACGTTCTCACTGAGCTAAGTACAGGTCACCATTGAGCTAAGTACAGGGGTGAGTGTAGTGAATCTTGCTAATGAAAAATCGGTCATTAGTAACGTGAACTAGGTCATTAGTATCAGAATGGCTGACAGTTCTCACCAGCTTCAGGTTTACGACGGAGCAGAACTTCTGATAACCAATCTATCAGGTGAGCGAAGTCATTAAAACTGACATTATCAACCCGCTTTTACCAGGCAGGTAAAGCAGCAGTGGAGGATGGTAGAGCAGCAGCAGTGCAGGATGGTAGAGCAGCAGCAGTGGAGGCAGGTAGAGCAGGGATGGTAAAGTAGGTGGAAAGTGTAGTGTCACTCACCAGGATAGTGTAGTGTCACTCACCAGGACAGTGTTGCGTCATTCTCTTTTTCTAAAGTTTAACGTTGGTTATGTTTTACGGAAAAAATATTTTAGTTGTGAAGACTACTGGAGTATAGGACATGTGGAGCGGTGATCAACAGGTATGCTGGAGCTCAACTGGTTCAGCCTGATACGAGTGCCAGGATGAATGTCAGCTAGACCCTTCGTGAATTTTAAAAATAATGTCACAGACCGGGCCGCGGGGGCGTTGACCCCCGAAACTCTCTCTCTCTCGCCAGGTAAACACTACAGGGCTTGTAAGGTCATTATAAGAAAACAGAATAAATGTTTGTATAGAAAGTGGTAGGCGGGTGACAGAGGCTATGAACCGCCCAGGATCACCACCACACGTTATGGAATCTGTTATATTTTAGCAAAACTAGGGAGCCCAAAATTATAATTAAATACACAAAACGAAATTACGCACAACACTGAAGAGACCATAACAAAATGGTAATTACTGACCTGGAGGAGAGTTAACGTAACAAGCTGTGGCGCCAGATATGGGAATTCGCGATGGGAGCAGCGGAATAAGACCTTAACCAGATTTGACTTAAGATTTAAAAAGCTTTTTAAACCTGTGGTTATTCAGTCCACTGAACATTAGTTGAATCAGGCTTGATCCAAGGAAAAGGCAAGAAAATAGCAACTGCAGTAGCTGCAGCAGCAGCAGCAGCAACAGCTACTTTCTGTGTTTGTAGAGCGAGTGAAGAGTCAACGTACAGTATCACGACTCATCGCCTGGTACAGTATCAATACATAACAAGGGTCTCCATGTTGATAGAATAACAAGGGAGAAAGTTGGGTAAAGGGGAACAAATGGAAAGTAGAGACAATGAGGAGTGACAAGATAAGCATACATGGGGAAAACCATAAACTGTGTGACCCAAATGTCAAAAGCGTGCGAAATGAAAGATAGTAATTTATGGATCTCTCAGTGAAAGATATAGAAACCAAAATTAACAGAGAAAGGGATAATTTTCGAGGAAGAGAGGGACCGGGTAATGAAAGATACATGAATTCTCATTTTCCTGTATAGGCAAGAAAATGAGGAAGCTGGAGCTAGAAGGAAAGCAGAGTTGGACATGGGAGGTGGACAGACTCCTGCTAACTAAATAAACGAAAGTTTGTAAGACAGTGGTTAAAATAACTTAAAAAACAGTGACAGTGGTCATTACATGTAATGATGTAATCTGACTGGCAGAGCAACAAGTGGACTGAAAACTGAAAGATGGGAAGAAAAATATTAGTTTCTGAAAGAAGCTAAAAGGGACAATGAGTTAATATTATGATACGAGGCGCTATCAAAAAGTTGCCAGACTGACGTGAAAGGATACTGGTAGAAGGAAATTATGTAGTACTGAATACACACACTACCCGCGCATAGAATGAAACTGACGACGACGTTTCTGTCAGACTTGGACCATTAACTAGTCTGTGGCTAGTTAATGATCCAAGTTGGACCGAAACATCGTCATAAGTTTCGTTCTGCTATGTGCGGGTTATTTGTGTATTGCTCCGGTCACGGTACTGCGACTTTTTATTCTTTATGAAGTATTGCGCAGACGTTCAGGTCTAGTCGGTTGAAAAATACGCTCGTGGAGGTCTCACTTTGTTAAGGATTTTACATGGGATGATGTACACTCCTGTAGAAGCTGAATGACATTGATGGTGTTTGTGATATTTTGTATTAGTGGAGGTCTTGACGAGTGTTACTGTAGATCTTCATGTTTGACAACACAGTTGTTAGGGTCATTTTTCTCGTCAGTGATGGATCTCGGCGAATTATGTTATGGAACGTCGTTTGTAGTCCCAGATTAAATGACTAAGGTAGTGAAGTTTATTGAAAATTTATTCAAGGAAAGAACACTCAAGAAATTTCCTCTTCTTCCTTTCCCTCCTCCACTATCCCAAATCTTTCATTCTCACTCTTTACTACGTTAAGCTCCCACCTTTCCCCCCCCCTCTTACTCGCCGTATACTGCACTCTCACTTTCCCCTCCTTTCTACTCTCCTACCCACCTGATTCCGTACACTATTCCACCACTACCACCTGTCTTCCCCGAAACTCCCCTCACCTCCTCAATTTTTCCTCACACCGTATTCCTCTTTTTCTGCACTCTTTTCCCTCTGATTATTTTTCCCGCTTAACCTACCCGTTCCTCTCTCCATTACTCCCTAGTCACACCCCCCTCTCCTCCTTCAAACTCTTACTTCTCACCATCACATCTTCAATCCTCCTCTCAATCTTCTCCCTTCGCAAATTCATGCTATGCTCTTATTCCACTACTTATACGATTCCATACATCTCATCCACTGTCTCCCCCCTCTCCTCCACCTCCAGCCTATCCCCTATTTCTTCACTCTCTCACCCTAATACAGAGTGAATAACTTAAGGATTAAAACGTTAAAATTTTGTACACGAATGAGACGGGAATCAAACAAAAAGCACAGAGATAAAAAGAGTAACCAGACTTCGTAGTTCAAGCAGAGGCAAAACTTCTGAGCACAACCCTGTAACAGTGATCACAAGAAAAAAAAACTCAGGCATTAATAATCAGTCACCAAGAGAGTTGTAAAGAGTTGAAAGACCTGGACATTAGCGAGTTCAAATATTTTCACAACAGAAATAATTTTATCTGAACGATCAAAGGTAATGCAGATTCCAAACTCAGACGCCGAACCTAACACACACACACACATGACATTAAGAAATCAATTTGTATTTTACAAATACCAAAGTTTATACTACAGCTTTGTAAACAAAATTAGTTTGTAAGCTTGGGCTCTTCTGTGTATGCAATGATTTATAACCCGCCTCTGAGCAACAATATGAAAACAAGGCCACGAAATACATTCAAGAAAAAGTTTCCCAGACAGCAAGGACCAATACAAAGCTTGTGGCTATAGGATAATTCAATGAGAATTAGAACTGTGCTGCAGCAATGGAAAATTAAATGGACGAGTATTTAAAAGAAACTAAGAATGCGAGATGAATCAGCATTACGACGTAGCCTTCAAACATGAACACTTCTATATAAAGATATCTATTATAGAAAACTAACAAAGGCTGATGAACCTGAGGATGTTAGAAGAGTGAACGACCAAGGGAGACAGACATGACCATGGTATACAAGATACTTAGATTCGACAAAGCAGAAAGGAAGAGCGAAATGCGCAGCACAAAGGCGAAGGGACAGATAAAACCCAAGAGACTCAAAACTTTTTGTCAGGGAGGCAAAGAAGTGTAACCAAGTGGACGAGGAAGTGTAACCAAGTGGACGAGGAAGTGTAACCAAGTGGACGAGGAAGTGTAACCAAGTGGACGAGGAAGTGTAACCAAGTGGACGAGGAAGTGTAACCAAGTGGACGAGGAAGTGTAACCAAGTGGACGAGGAAGTGTAACCAAGTGGACAAGGAAGTGGCGATCACCTCTTAAATCAAATAACTAAATAATCAGCAGGTGGAAGCGCTAAATGCATAGGGGCCATACAGCGCCTGGGGGAATGAAAATTATTTCGTTTCAATCTCAGGAAGAGAACAGTTCCAATTCCTTGCATCAAGAGCCTCTCGCCAGCATCCAGGAACGTCCTAGTCCGATGCCAAAATCCTTCGCAGAAATTTAATATAGCAAGACATGAATGCCTTGCTTCACATAATAAATTTAAGCGTAAATTTTGGCCATAAATACGAAAGCAATTTTATTTGCATGAATAAACCGCCAATTTACGACAATTTTTAATTTGAGCTGAATGACCCAACACAGGAGTAGGAACTAAAAACTGGATTTTTTTTTTTTGGGGGGGGGGGGGGGTCCTACCCAAAGGGGGGAAAATGCCCGGAGCTCTTCCGACACACTGATTATATTCGTGGAGAAGGGCTAAACCCTTAGGGGCCCCTAAAACGCCTGGGGGAACGAAAGGTATGATCCGAGGAATAGGTATACCTAATTGCTCGGATCAAGTGACCTTCAGCATCAGAGAGGGAGCCCTTCCTGGATGACCTGCGACCAACATGACGCAAACTGGCTATACTGACGCAAGTGCCTATAAGACAAGAGGCACGAGTACCTATATACACACAGTTTATATGAAGATGACTTTGATCGTGGAGATTATTCAGCACTCTTGCCTATAAATATATACAATACAATGCATATAAAGTTAACAAAATACTAATAACATTAACACAACAAATATATACTAGCATACTAAGTTAAAATAGTCACAGTGTCAGCTAAAAGAAAAAAAAATCCCCTTAAATGTTAAAATATTCTCCTTGGTAATTGTAAAAGTCGTGATATAGGCAGAAAATCATAGCCGTGAGCAAACTTAAAATAGTTTCCACAGTTAACTACTCGCCACAAGTTACGCTGAAGGAAAAGTGGGGTAGGAGTACCTACTAACAGGTGGATATTGGCGAGATGTGTGTGCCCGATCATCAAGCTATAGATTCTATCACTTTTTTTTCCATCTGTGGGACAAACCGGGTCTGCCACTTCCCAAGGACATATCTGTAAATGGTCCATTAAGTCATTAACGCAAAAGTCTACTGCAGAGTGGGCTTGCTACAGCAGTCTTTGCCTCAACATCCTCATGATCATTTCCCGTCACACCAGCATGGACCTGACATCCACAGAACTCAACATCCTTCTTCAGTAGAGACGAGCTAACCGCTCCACGATCTTTAGGACCACAGGGCATACAGAATTGAGAATTTGAGTACACGATGAACAGAGATCCAGCAACGAGAACTGCATGGAACCTCTTCAGTAGTTGTAATATTATCAAAATTTCGACCGTGTAGGTCACTCAGCTCTCATAGCAATAGAAAACTTATAAAACACAATAGCAAAAATAAAATTAATAAACAAAAGCTATAAACAAACGGTCAACATGAATACTATCACACCAAGTTGCTATAAAAACCTGATTAAACTGTCAACAAAATCCCTTAAAATTTACCAGAGATTTCTATAGGCACCCCGGTAAAGGCAGAAAGGCCTAAGTCGAGGGCAAACTTAAAATGTGTGTAATAGTCAGCGACACACCACAAGTTATACAGATATGTAAAGGGGCACCTGCGAACAAGTAGCTATGGGCGAGATGTGTGGCCAGTCCTCAAATCAACAGGGATTCATTTCAAAGTGACTATGCCTGTTTGAGGGAGAAAAAAAACTCACGTCCTGCCAAACCCTGTATAACTTGCGGCCAGTCTGCAGAGCCCACCTTACCCGTCACTTCCAAAGAACATATCTATGGATATGGCATGAACTGGCTAAGGCAAAGGCTGAGGTAGCATCTGCCCGTTCATTTCCCGGGACATTAACATGGCCCAGGCACCAACAGAACTCCATATGTAGATATATGGTTCAGAGAACAGACAAGTTGATAAATTAGACACATATGCAACACTTGGGAATCTTTATTGAGGAAACGTTTCGCCGCACAGTGACTGCACCAGTCTACAAAGGAGAATGGTGAAGAACAGAAGTAGTTTGAGGTAATCAGTCCTTCAGCCTTGAGCTGATGTAATCAGTACATCAATCTTGAAAAGAATACAGTACATATGACAAAGAAGTGGCTTATATACTGTGGACAAGTAATGTGAAGCAGTCATAGGATTTGTCAATCCAAATGTGGAAGTAGGTCATGCCGCACGTGGAGATAAGCCAACCGCTCCAAGATCTATGGAGCCACACGATGAACAGAAGCATAAGAGACCTTGGCACACAGTTCACATTAAGAATCGAGAACCAACTAAGCCAGCTATCAGAACAAGAGCAGCGAGGGTTGTGCGGAGCTCTGCGGTGAACAATGAATCTCCTTCCCGGCAATCACAGTTAAGTCACCATCATCCTAGCTCTTTGAGCAATTAGTAAAGATCTTTGTTCCTGAACCGTTAACAAATCATTCTCAAAGAAATTAACTAGGGTCATCACCGGGGCTAGACATTTAAGGATCCCCATCCACTGCCTTCAAAGACGAACCTCAGGCACCGTCCACGGAGAGAAGCCAACCTCTCAGACCACATCAAGGTCACAATCCAGGAAAGACGTAAGCGTCAGAATGCAAAAATGACCTCATCACGAGTCGGGTTGGCAGTTGTGTACCGAACCCCTGCTCTTCCCCCCCCCCTCAAAAAAAAAGTGAATTCCTAGCTCCTCATGCCAGTGATCCAACAGATTTATCATGGGGAAGCGGTAAACCTGTAGGGATTTAAGATCCAAAAGACGCTCACCAGATTCAATATAAAAGTTCTCAACAAGGAAAGCACGGAAGGCACACAAGGAAAGATACATCCTTAGGAGATAAGCAGGATGTATGAAGTATAGCAAGAAACAGCTGGCCTAGAAGTATATCTGGCAGTCACATACAAGCCCAGTCCTTGGATCCGTCCCCAAGCATGCTGGGAAAGCATCATGAGAATGCCTAGTGCCTGCAGAGTATCCAGTTTGAGGTTCTTAATACGAGAGGCCAACATGACGTGATGATGCAAGATCAACATGGAGCAGCGCACAGGAAGCAGGCTTTTGAACCCAGGACCATGTTAAATGAATAGCAACCGTCTTCAACACGGAAGACTAGTAGCCATTTTAAGCAGCCCACTCCGTGTTATCCACGGCCACCTGTAGTGTGGGAGGCCACCCTGTAGCATACACTGCAAGATCGTCCACATACATGCACAAGCGGGCCTCGACCTCATCAGAGATAACAATGAGCACATCCAGCCATGACTATTAAAACCTGCTCACTATGGAGAAGGCTAGGCAATGGCACTACACTAGTTCAAATAATCAATGAAAGCACATTCACTGATGACCTCATGATACAAGAAAACCAGGGCTTAGCAAAGGCCATAAATCCTTATCAGATTGTCCTTAGAGATATGACGGAGGTTAGGAGGCAAAATGTCCCATTATACCTCTAACTGCTGCTTCAAACTTATTAACTTTTAAACCGGCTGGAACCGGATCGTAACATGCAAGAACATCTGGTCCTCTTTGCATTCTCACTTAATGGCTCGGGAATGGTAAGTCAAAGTATCCTCCAAGGTCTCAACACAAAGGCACTGACCACCCACCACAGTCATACAATTAGGTAATGCCTTGGCATTACCTTGACAACAAGGGTAAGATAACCATAGTGTGTTTATCATGCCGGTGGAAACGATCTGTTCGACACTACAAGATAATAAAAATAACATTAACATCTTTATTTACGTTATAAGACTAAAGACTCTCCTTCCAAAATGGGGGCAGTATTAGTCAGAGCCACGGCCAACAACAGCAACCGTGTGCCGGGGTGAGTCTAGCACTGGGTCACTCATGAATTACGTCCTCACAGGGGTTGTCAGGTATCGCTTCTGCAGAAGAACCAGTGGAGGTTTAGCGGCCCGACAGATATAAAAATTAAGAGATAGAAGAGAGAGCAGAGTAGAAGTGGAAATAGAAAAAAAAATGTTCGGGTGACTAATAAAATGAAGAAAGCACTGCTTAGCCACTGTCTCCATATGCCACACCAACGAGGCCAAGAGTGTCAACTTTGTTTTGGGGACTATCGTTTACCCTGCCAAGGGACAACCCCAAGATGACTTCCTAGAATTAACAGGGAAAGACTTAACAAAACTGTGCTTAGACTGGCAGCGCCAGAGGTGCTAGCAGCATTAGACTAGTAATGAGCCATGGTGAACCCAGCAGAAAACCGAGAGTGGCCACTACTACAGTTACTGCAGGTAACCTAGGATAGTATTTCCGTCTCATAACACCAGACGACCAACCTTATGTACTACCAGGTGGTCCACCAAGTTCACCTGACACTCAGCAGTGTTAACATTAGAACAGTATCAGACAATGATCCCTTCCATGATCCCTCATGGCAAAATTTAACAAATTTAAACTCCCTGCTAAGCAAGTCAAGAAGAGGGAGGAGGAGTTGCTTGGTTCTTAATAAGGTGTATCCACTCACACATCAGCACGTTAAGTTGTAGAATGAATCACATGCAAAATTTGAGAATCAGTAAAGATTCCCAAATGTTGCACAAGTGTCTCATTCTTCAACCTGTGGGTGTTCTCAACCAGTTACAAGAATAAGGTGTCCAGCATCGTGGAAGTAAATGTGTACAGAGGCAGAGGGACAAGTGTACTCACCCAAATATCCCATGGTCAATGCTAGAGTTCTGGGATATTATAAGGTGCATGATAAGAGTGTGGCTCACCAACGCAATTTCAAAAACAGGTTAACATTCAGTATACCACATACCCCTGGAGTTCCAAGAGCCCTACACACACACACAAACTTTTAAGACCTACCCTGAACCTGGTGACACTGACGGTCTTGTTGGCGGGTCTCATGGGGTTGTCGTTGAGATCTGCAACAGTGACAGTGATGGTGGCAGTGGCTATGAGACTGCGGGCGTCACCCAGCACTAGAGGCAGGAACCGCGTCACTGCCTCCTCCCTATCCAGCGGTCCCAGGGACGTCACCACCACCACCCCACGCCCCTCGTCACCCTCTGTAACAACACCACAAGTTTAGTGTTACACTCTGGAACAAGATCAAGATCACGTTTTATGAGACACTGTAACAATACCATAAGGTTTCTGTTACACGCTGGAACAAGATCACAAGTTTAATGATACACTCTGGAACAAGACCAAACGCTGTTCGACTCTAGAATTACAGAAGTTTAATGCTGCACTCCGGAACAAGTTGCACAAACCGAGATGCATTATATAAAGATATTACTAAATTAGAAGAGCTCTCCACAGTGCTCTAACCCTGAAGGATAAAGTGTTATCAGATGCGGCGGCGGTATCACAGTCAATACGACATTGGGTGCTGGAGGTACACAAGCGCTCCATCAAAGAAGGCAATTTACTGCGCACATATACTGGAAATTATCAGCTGTCATGTAAACCCACTTCCACTGCGTCTCTCACCTCCAGGCAAGAAAATTCGGAATTCTGCTTTAATGTCCAAACTTTAAAAGTCAAGAAAACGGCAAATTTACTCGAGGATACTGCGACTATTTGCTTTTGATCTCCGCCACGTCGACTGAGGTCTTAAGTCTTCAGTAATATTGAGTTCAGGTCCTGGCCTGAGTTGATCGATAATTTATTCCTTAAAGTGTCCAGTATTAGGTGGGTTATGCCGTGGATGTAGTTTCATTTTGTGGAAACAGAAATGCAACTTGAGGAAACTCAACGTAACCCAGCCTAAAATAATCTTACGTAACTTAACCTTGCCCTGCCAAGGGCAGATATGAAAATGGTGCGTCTTTGTTTACATGACTACAGTAACCGCTGATTGACGTGCTCCTCGTTCCAACAATTATATTTGATAATTTCTCACAAAATAAATAGCAATTGTTGCCAGTGGATACCATGATAGTATTTTAGATAATAAGGGGCAAATTCAGACCAGGACCTAATCTCAATATTAGTCAAAGCTTCCAATTAAATGCATGAACAGCGCTGAACTTGCATGGATCAGCTAAGCAATGGGAGGTAATTAGGTTCAACCCGGGAAAAGAAGTTTTCAACAGTTCAAGATATGAAGAACCTTCCATCAGCATCAAACTACCGCTCATCTTCATAAAGTCTAATTAGTAAAATTACATTGAAGGTACGAGTCTTGTAGTGCCTCTCCCCCCCAGCCACATCAATAGTGTGACCTTCCACAGCGGTGCTGGGGGGGGGTCACAGGGTTATATATGGGTGGTGGTGGAAGAGGCAGACGACCTTGTACTCCACACTGGACTATACTATCAACCTTGTCTTTACATGAACCGAATTAAATTGCTGGTTTGCAAGATTTAAACACACAATGCCCTTGGGCATCCTGCAGAGAGGAGGACCTCGAAGCACTAGTCTGAAATTCTCTTTTTTTTTTCCTTTCTCCAAGCTTTCGTATATAATTTTATCATACCTCATTCGATCGGATTAAACTTTCCGATGATGGTCTACTGTAACGGGAAGAAAAGGATTCGTGCAACTATCGGTATATGTAGGTGCTCTTCTGAACAAATCTAAAATAACCCATTATAAACCTCCAGGAATGGGTATAACTTTGAAAAGCTTTTCCCGCTTGGCTTCAGAGATTTAGAAAAGGTGTATCCTACATCGACAAGGGCGGAGAGTAAGTCAAGTAAGTGTTGGTCTAAATATGCAAATAATTGCGTGCAAAAGAAAACTTAAATGACGTTCACTCAAGTACATCCGTTTTTATGCACAGCTTCAATCTTTAATAGCTGATACATGATGCTGAAAGGATAGTACCCAAGAAGCTTAGTTTATATACCAGTAGGTGCAAGTTTACCAATATACTAACGTAGTAAAAGATTTTGGAATTATTGGAATTTCTGCAAGAAGTTTGAAAAATGATTCTTTTGATCGGCTTCAAACTTTTTAACATGTAGCGTTCCCATGAACGCTAAGTTATCATTGTTATCAGGCTGCACAAGTCCCAAGTCGTTAATTCTATTAAATATTTTTATTTCCATTTAATAAGTAACGTCTCTTGATTACATATAGAACAGTAGATCAGCTATGTATGACTTATAGTATGATCACCTTCATGTTCACATTATGCAGGTGTAAATCTGACAACATACTTAAAAAAAACTAAAATCACTGAATAACTAGAGAATAGCTCGTCCGGTTGGCTTCAAACTTTCAACTTTTAGAGTGTTGTACTTAGCGAGGTGTATAAGTTTAATGAACTTTCAATTATTATTATTATTATAATCAAAAAGAAGCGCTAAGCCACAAGGGCTATACAGCAATGAACTTTCAAGCCTTCAAAACTTGCTCATTCTGTCAGTGAATTTGTGAGAGTATTATGCTCTGTCAGACAAGTAAGAAAGTCATCAAGATGAAAATATATTAAACATAATTTTAAAACATTACAAATATAAATTATGTAATGTTTTACACATTTTTTTCAGCCGTTTAGGAGACAGTGAATTTTTTTTTTTGTAAAAAGACCACACCATATATTTAGTCGAATTTAAATTTGATATATATTTGTACAATATACTCTCTCAGTAAGTTCCGTTAAGTTTACTGGCTCAGTGTAATGTAGACTTTAAGACAACAGACTGAACCAGCATCAAGGAACCCTTCTTGAAGGTTATGATAAACACAACCTACCCGACAACCCCCACCTCCTCCACCCTCATCCTCCACCACCCTCCTCCTCCTCTTCCATCACCACCACCCTCCTCCTCCTCTTCCATCACCACCACCCTCCTCCTCCTCCTCTTCCATCACCACCACCCTCCTCCTCCTCCTCTTCCATCACCACCACCCTCCTCCTCCTCCTCTTCCATCACCACCACCCTCCTCCTCCTCCTCCTCCGCCACCACCACCACCCTCCTCCTCCTCCTCCTCCGCCACCACCACCACCCTCCTCCTCTTCCGCCACCACCACCACCACCACCCTCCTCCTGCCGCCACCACCACCACCACCCTCCTCCTCCGCCACCATCCCTCTCCGCCACCGCCCCTCTCCGCCACCGCCCCTCTCCGCCACCGCCCCTCTCCGCCACCGCCCCTCTCCGCCACCGCCCCTCTCCACCCCCCCCCCTCTCCACCACCGCCACCAGACTTCAAATGAACATCATGTGTGTGGACAGGTAGCCTCATACTACCGGTTGGTTGGGTTCAAGGTCAATCAACTACACGATGGTCATCAAGGCTGCATGTAACTTGTTCATCACCAGCACAAAATACTTTAATCCCTAAAACAGAGATTGTATTAAACTCTCAGCATATATACCCCTGGGTGTACATCACCTCGATATTATACATTCAGCAAACGTCGGGTTGTTCCTGACAATGGTGACACATTAACCAGTATTTGAACAATGGTGTTGTGCTATACCTTAAGCACCACCACCACCACCATCACCCCCACCCCACTCCCTAACCACCACCAACACTCACCACCATCACCCCCCACCACCACCACCAACACTCACCACCAACACTCACCACCATCACCCCCACCACCATCACCCCCCACCACCACCACCCCCCACCACCATCACCCCCACCACCACCATCACCCCCACCACCACCATCACCCCCACCACCACCATCACCCCCACTACCACCATCACCCCCACCATCACCCCCACCACCAACACCCACCACCACCATCTACACATCAGTGGCTCCTAGTCCCGGGCGTTCAAACTTAACTTTATCAGTGTCGCACATCCTTCATGGGTGTGTGAGCCTTGAAGGGTGGCAGGTGAGGTACTGGTGCTGGAGACTTCACCTGGAACACTGACGAGCAGTCAGAACCTCGCAGCAGCACCAGTGCTCAGCGGAACAATAATGACCCAGGTGCTGTTTAACACTTGTCACATTTTTGGTAATTTAAATGAACTGAAAATAGCCAACACAAATTATGAATGGAAATACGACAAAGAATAGATAAAATAAAACACCAAGACTAAAGGAAATAATTTATAACTTCATAAATTTGCAATTCCCGAGTCCTGGGGAGGGGAGAGCCTGAGAAGGGGAGACTGTGGAGGGGAGAGTCTGGGGGAGGGGAAAGCCTGAGGCGGGGAGACAGGGGAGGGGAGTGCCTGAGGAGGGGAAACGGGAGGGGAGAGCCTGAGAAGGGAAGAGCCTGAGGAGGGGAGAGCCTGAGGAGAGGAGAGCCTTAGGAGGGGAGAGACTGGGGGGGGGTAAGCTTGTGGAAGGGAGAGCCTAGGAAGGGGAGAGCCTGGGAGGGGATGACAATTTTTTTTGGCTACATATTTTAGGAGTGACTTGAAGAGTGTAGCAGGTGTATACCGATGGCAGGTGTATACTGACGGCAGGTGTAAACTGACGCAGGTGTATACCGACGACAGGTGTATACTGTGGGAAATGAAAGGCATTCAGAATCAGTTCAAGGAATTGGAGTACCAGTTCAATTTCTCTGACCAAGAGCCTCTTTCTCTGAGGAACCTAGTGATTTAGAGCCTACCGTTTCTACTTCCCTCTTAGTGATACTTAGACTCAAAGCCTCAAACATTCTATCACCACAACCTAACCTACCCATCAGTGGGTCCTAGAACTGAGTGCCCACACTTAACTCTTGCCTTGTTTCACGCCCATCATGAGAGAGATCATCGTGCAAGAAATGAACCTTCCCTTCCTTTCCTTTTATCACATTCGATTACATTCACCTTCCCCCATGGTTTAGTGCTCCCCCACGAATGCTATAAAAACAGTCTGTTCCCACAGTCCTGCCTAGCGCTATTCACATTCCGCCATTCCCTTTTTCGAAAAAAATGCAATGTGCATTTCTGAGAAAGAAAAGAGGGTTTGGGGACCTAAGGAGGCCTGGTCACAGACCGGGCCGCGGGGGCGTTGACCCCCGGAACTCTCTCCAGGTAAACTCCAGGGAGTGGAAGGGGAAGGGGACAGGAGGGGGGTTATTTGTTTTTTTAAGACAAAAATGTTGCTTTGGATCTTCAGTGTTGGTGTTTACATCTCTTAGATACTTACTCTCGTCAAAATCGACAGCAAAGGTCTCCTTGATGGTGGCTGGAGCGTCGTCGGCCAGCTTGACAGTGAAGGGTGGGCCGTGCCCCAGCGACCAGTCGTCGGCATCATCCAACTTGAGGTCACCCACGTGTCGTGGTCCGCTGTTCTCCAGCACGTATAGCGTATTCGGATTAGCTACGTTAGGAGCGTTATCGTTGACGTCGGTGACGGTGAGCAGAAGAGTAGCGGTGGAGGTACGGGCAGGCACGCCACTGTCCACTGCCAGTATGTGGACCACGTGACGCTCTGCTGCCTCGCGGTCCAGCTGGCGACGAAGGTGCACTTGACCCGTAGAGTCCACGGCGAAAAGTCTGAAGGGGTCGCTGCTGGGGTCGATGGTGTAACGCACCTCGTCCTTACCCTCCTGAGAGAATGGAAATTAATATATTAAGTTAACTCTGTAATTCTACGTAGGTCCCCTCTCGATAAGTGGACAATACACCTTACTGAAACAAGCTGGTCAGGGCACTTAGTTGCAATATTTACCTTGGTGCAGTCAGTCTTGCACAGTTATGAAGTCAATGTAGTACATACTGCTAAGCCAGTCTTGTACACATTTAATCGGTTTTGTACATAATCTTGTACATTGTTACTGAGCCTTGTACACAGTTACTCAGGTAGTTTTGTACAGAGTAAAAACATGTGCCGCACACTAAAACATCTCCACTTCGTTGAATTACAACCGTCACTTATTTTACTATGACAAGCTGATTCTTCCAGTTATTTACAACGCCTGTAAAGTTTAATAAAATATATAGACGACACAGTGAAATACTGGTAAACATCCTAGACACCAAGTTAGTTGTAAAATTTACATTTGTATTCACCATTACCCGGAGCTGCCCCTGAGTGTAGCTTAACAACCATCTATTATCCGTCACGTTGAGTCACGACATCCACCTCATTCCACGTAGTTATCGTGTAACCGGCAACCTCTGGCGCCAGCACGCCAATTATTAGCTTACTAGTTAAAAGTCCTGATCAATGGAATGCTAATGAGAATTTTTAAGACACTCATTTACACAAGGTCAAAATCGCAGGGAAACAAGGCATATGTATACTGTCATAAAAAGCTTGTTCTCGGGGTCAGAACAAAGGTAAGTGCTCATATGAACATTGGGTCAGAAAGGCCAACTTATTAATAATAATAAAAATAATATCTATTACTACATGTACAAGGTATACAGTCCTAGCTGACATCAATGACATACTACTACAATATCGAAAGTCGCGCTGTTATGCAGAGCATTTTCGGACAAATTAAGTCAGTTCTGTCCCAGGATGCGACCCACACCAGTCGACTAACACCCAGGTACCCATTTTACTGATGGGTGAACACAGACAACCGGTGTAAGGAAACACGCCCTCGCTGAGAATCGAACCCAGACCCCTCATTGTGTGAAGTGAGAGCTTTAGCCACCCACGGTGTTTGTTATCAACGTTATATTTCTAATGTGCCGGGTTAGAGCCTCAGGATCACAATTGGCTCGTTGACATACTAGTGTCGAAGTGGCTGTGCAAGTAACCAGCTGTACATCGAGTTCTTATTTTAGATAAATGGTTCAGAGACACTTGTGCAACACTCGGGTACATTTACTATGGAAACGTTTCGCCAATGGTGTGTTCCAGGGCGTTCACCAGCACCAGTGAGAGTGGTGCTCGCGCACGTGCGGGGATGGCTGGTGTAAATGTTCAACATTTACTATAAACAGACCCTTGTAAACCCCGTTGCAGCAAGTCGTGTAATAAAATGAAAACATATCAATCAGACGTCTCGTTCAACCAATCCTTAATACTAAAAATATCTACGAAAAATGCATCTTGTTACCCCATGTTCATATGAAGACTTAAACTCCGTTTTGGGCCCGAGAACATGTACATGGAGTTATTTATGCATACCTTTTCTACATACACACACACACACACACACACACAGCTAATTGTGAGTAACCTGGTCTTTGTCGGTGGCGGTGAAGGTGGCCAGTGAGTGACCGATGGGTGTGTCCTCAGAGAGTGTGAGGTGAGAGGTGTGGGTGGAGAGGTCTGGAGCGTTGTCGTTATCGTCCAGCAGCGCCACAACCACCCATGTTGTGTCCATGTGTTCCTCCTCTTCCCACCGGCCAGCCGCCTGTGGGACAAGCATCAACTCTTAATACATTACCAACACATTCTTATCAAAAGTATTTAAAACATAAATGAATGAAATTTAATGTTTGCCTGACGTTCCGGCTAGAAATGTTCCGTTTAATAGATTGACCAACATTACATATATTTTTTCAAGCAATCATGCTGAAGTAAAATGTATATTTACCTGTTAAAAATACAATAAGTCACGAGTATTCTTAAGACTGGAGCATTTGACAATGTGTTAAGAAAGGAAGGCCAGACTACAATTCATATTTGGAAGGTTGTTTATAAGCAGCCAGCAGTAACAGCCTGGTTGATCAGGCTCTGATCCACCAGGAGGCCTGGTCACAGACCGGGCCGCGGGGGCGTTGACCCCCGGAACTCTCTCCAGGTAAACTCCAGGTAAGAGATGATTCAACAAGACAGTATCTTTGAAGTACAGAAAGGTTGATACGTTTAGCATAGGTCCAGTTAATGGGATGACTGTGATCTCTAACATGACAGAGAAGAGTACTGTTGGTGTTGATAAGGTAAGCACATCTTTTGTACTATTTATGCCCGCCAGAAAGGGAGCGATAAGTTTCATAAGAAGAACATAAGGAAGACTTCAACAGGCCTACTGGCCTATGCAAGGCAGGTCCAATTCTCCCACCGGCTTAAGCCAATGCCTTGACCTAGTGAGGTCAGACACGTCACTTAAGGGACGAGCACTGCATCCAACTTAGCACAAGCTAGTCAGGTCTAACTCACACCCACCCACACACTCGTGTATTTATCCAACCTATTTTAAAAACTACACAACGTTTTAGTCTCTATAACTGGACTCGGGAGTATGTTCCACTCATCCACAACTATTACCAAACCAGTGCTTTCCTATATCCTTCCTGAATCTGAATTTTTCCAATTTAAAGCCATTGCTGCCAGCTCTGTCTATGTTAGATATTTTCAGCATGTGGAAAAATTTTCTCCAGGGAGGGATATCAGCCCCCCTTCAGCCTCTTTCAGCCCTGAGGGGCCCAGCCCTCTCAGAAGGGGCAAACATCTTGTTTACTGCTACAGCAAGTAATTGATCCCAGATGCAGTACGAGTATGTGACGTGGTCAAGCGACCGCCACTTCTTGCAAGAGTCCAGTGTTGCAAAGTGTAGTTTAATAAGAGACAGTCCATCTCTTACCTTAGCAGGACAATTAAGGAAAATTCTGCTCCCACTATATTACCATGATAAAGATAGTGTACATTGTTGTCTATGCTTAAGACAGCAAGAATCAAGCATTCTGCTTTGCTTCATGGAGGAAGTTTGGCAAGGAAGCAAAAAGTACTAGGTCAGCTCTTCCTTTATGTTCTAGGGGCATTGCAGCGGCATAGGAGGCTGTGAGGTCAGATTACTTTTGACTCTACTGAGAGACACATTGACGTGCCGGGATAACCAACAAAGAACGATGTTCCGCGCGTTTTGCACAAAAGAATCTCAATAAACACTTACAGAGAAGTGTGATCAGCTTCTTTAGTGACATTATGGTGTGAACAATTATTGATGAACAGTGTAACAACGAGTGTTGCGATCCAACAGAGTGTAGCGCGACATTCTTCAAAGAACTAGTACTATTCTTCAATCAAGCATCGGATATCCGGGCGTAACTACGGGTCAGATACATATACCCAGGTAAGTGTACTAACTCATGATGTACTACTATTAACTGCGCAGTTGAGTATAAAGTTGCGAGTTAGTCACTTATCATAAACCCCGGTGATAAGTGGACCTTTGAGTCCACACAAGTAAGTGTTGTCAGCAATCAGTGTCTGATATATGCTGACAAAACACCCCCTAGGGGTAATTTATTATTAATGTATTTACTTTATATCCCGTTGTGAAGTGGATACGACAGCTTCTCAAGACCTCGCTTGCAGGGGCGGCTGTGCAGGCGATGAGCTGTCTTACCAAGCTAAGTTCCCCCTATATAATAACCTTAGCTGGTAAACCATTTCTCAACACACCATGCTAATTACATCCCCTTTATTAATTCCTGTTTTCCATTTTTACACCTCAATCATATCCCCTTTAATTCTGCACCTTTCTAGAGAGTGCAGATTAAGGGCCCTCAGTCTATTCTCATAGGGAAGATTTCTGATAAATGGGATCAACTTTGACCATTTCTTTTTTTATTTATATGGTACAGGTTAGCGAGGCTCCATGGCCTCGACCGTTGATGCATCATCCATTCAGTGACAGAACCCTCCATAGTTTGGACCACATAAATGCCAATCTCTACCACACTAATTCCTAATATTATACAATCGGAGAGACATAATTCCCCTCCATGTGATAATGACAGCACCTAAGTTAACTATGTTTTGGGTGATGTGCCAGGCGTCCATTTTGCAAGCAAGCATGTACTTGTGGCACCACTGAATGTTCTTGCAAGCCTGCACCATCAACTGAGGATACCAAACAATGTTGTCATGCCCTATCCTCTACTTTCTCCGATAGGTCTCATCATATTGGAAGTATTTGCGTGAGCAGCGAGAGCCTGTATGAAGAGAGTTTGTTTATGTACAAATAACCTGCACATAAATTATGACGGTGTTTCGTCAGAAGTTTCATTCTATGTGCAGGTTACCTGTGTATTGTTCCAGTCACGGTATTGTGCCTTTTTGTTCTACAAGAGCGTTTTCTTTTTCTTCGGAGTATAAGAACTCTCGTGGACAGGCAGCCCTCTCTCCTAACCTTCGTACACTACAGTGACAAAAACCTAACGGCGAATCCTTAGGCAGGTTAAGCCATTTTCGAACATTAACACGCAACAGTCTACCAGCTGCTCTCAAGTATTTTGATAAGCACTGCCTAATATCACAGTTTATTTTACAGGTATCAAATGAAAGTTCAATGCATACATTTTCTGCTGGTGCTTTAGAGAAGCATTATCCAGGTTGTTAAAGCGCCCCTCGAGGCTGTCTAGTGAAGGTTTTCCTCTCCCAGTTGATGAGACATGCATTCCTAAATACTTATACTCTTCAGCTGCTTTTAACAGCTTAACAGGTGTCTCCCTGACGTACGTCTGATTGAAATGATCAAAATATCATTGCTTTTTTCCTTGGCATAATTTTTGACAGCCACACATTTCTGCGGGTTAAGTTTTAATTCCGTAACAGCTAGATACTGCAGGGTCTTCAATTGCTAGTTGAAATCTGCATCAGTCTCCACCAACAACGCCACGTCATCGGCGAAGGGCAGGGAAGGAATCTGGTGGTCATACCTTGAAGAGTCTTGCCAGAGTTTTGTCCCAGGGTTTCATTTTAAACCTTATTAAATAAAACGCATGAGAAAGGATCGCCCTGTTTCACCCTTCTACTTGGCCATTCCTGCCTAACACGACAGATGAGGCTCCTTCGTACGCAGACATAATATTTTTTATTGAAATTTCAGGGGCACCATAGTTGTATAATGCCCTACGGACTGGTGAATAGTTGACCCAATCATAGGCTTCTTGACATCCAAAAAATAACTGACAGTGGCTTAATAAATTTATTTTCATTAATAATCGAATCAACCAGTAATTCATTTTGTGCCAATCCATCGGTGGGAAGGAACGTCATTTGCGCTGAGTGAAGTGGAATCCATTCGATAAAACGTGACACCAATACACGATGAAACACCCATATAATAAAACTGGAGAGATATAAATGGGTGCCCACAACTCTTTTGTTATTCAATACCTTCATATCCTTCAACTTCCATCTATCTGGTCCTGGAGCCGACGCCGTATTAGATCCATTAATTGCGCTTCAAATATCTACACTACCAATGGGGCGTCGCAAGTGCCAACGCTGCCATTTAACTCCACAACGCCCTATCTATCTTACAATGACGGACAAGCAGAGACCCAACCAGACCTCTTGTAGTTGATCACTCCTCTCCGACAGTAGCCTCTTAACAGGCAAACCTCGCTCCGCTCAGTAGTTTCCTCGCACATCAGGCACGGTCTTTAAGATATAACTTTTGTAAATCGGTACAACTGCCTTATTTTTGCTCTATATCCACCTATATTATTGGCAAAAATGAGGTGACTATCTTTTTTCACCAGATTGGCGACCCTCTCTACGAGACCCATAATTGATACGCATAATGGTTCTAACGTTGAATGAATAACACTTAAATCACTAAAACTCTCATCCCTCCAGAATCTTCCGAGCATGTATGCAGCACGATGGCAAACCACTTGGAGTCCCAAAAACTGCACAATCCAGGGCAACATGGGTTCAGAGCAGGTCGCTCCTGCCTCTCGCAACTACTGGATCACTATGAAATGCTCTTGGATGTACTGGAAGAAAAACAAAATGTGGATGTAATATCCATAGACTTTGCAAAAGCCTTTGAGAAGTGCGGTCATGGCATGATAGCGCACAAAATACGTGCGAAAGGAATAAATGACAAAGTGGGGAGATGGCTTTTTCAACTTTCTAACCAATCGAACACAAAGAGTCGTGGTAAACAGAGTTAAATATGAAGCTGACATAGTGAAAAGCTCTGTTCCACAAAGCACAGTACTCACTCCCATCCTGTTCCTCATCCTCATATCAGACAGATGTAATCCACAGCACCGTGTCACCCATTGCAGACGATACTAGGATCAGCATGAGGCTGTCATCTGCTGAGGACGCGGTTAACCTCCAAAAAGATATAAACCAAGTTTTCCAATGGGTAACGGAAAACAATATGATGTTCAATGAAGACAAACTCCAACTACTCCGTTATGGAAAACTGGAGTACAGAACTGAATATACTACAAACTCTAATCATACAATAGAGAGAAAAAATAATGTGAGGAGGGGTAATGTCTCAGGATCTCACTTTCAAGGATCACAACAGTGCCACTATCACAGCTGCAAAGAAAATGATAGGATGGATAATGAGACCGTTCAAAACAAGAGATGCAAAGCCAATGATGATCCTTTTCAGATCACTTGTTCTTTCTAGGCTGGAATATTGCTGTACATTAACTTATCCGTTCAAAACAGGTGAAATTGCAGATCTAGAGAATGTACAGAGAACCTTTACTGCACATGTGTCATCAAACACCATAACTACTGGGAACGCTTGGAAGCACTTGACTTGTACTCGATGGAACGCAGACGAGAGAGAGATCATAATCTACACTGATGGTCAGCATCATTTGCCACCGCCACCACAACTGCTATTACTACAACTACTAGTACTACTACTACAACTACTAGTACTACTACTACAACTACTAGTACTACTACTACAACTACTAGTACTACTACTACAACTACTAGTACTACTACTACAACTACTAGTACTACTACTACAACTACTAGTACTACAACTACTAGTACTACTACTACTACAACTTCTTCCCCGCCCCCTCCCGTATTGTCTTTAGGCCTTCTCTAACTTTCTCTCTCCAGTCAACACGGAGTCATCTCAAACGTCAGGTGTTCAACACACCTCCAGAGAATCTGCCGAGTCATTTTGGCGGCAGCCGAAGTGCCAGAACTGGCTCAAATGGAGCAGAGCTTTTGAGAGCTGAAAGCCTCACACCAGAGAAAACACCGGCCCCGACACCACTTCAATAGAAGACGTGGTGTACTAAGCTGCAGGACGTCCACGACGACTGTAACTAAGTGCTACACCTTTTGTACTGAAGACTCACCCTGCCCTTGTCACAGGGCTACCCCGCTACAGGGCTGTGAGCGGTACTCCACTTGACCTTCAAAACTAGGGACGCAAAGCCCATGATGATTCTCTTCAAATCTCCTGTTCTCTCTAGGCTGGAATACTGCTGTACACTAACTGCCCCCTTCTAGGCAGGCGATATTGCTGACCTGGAGAATGTACTGAGAACTCACGGCACACATAAGTACGATAAAGCACCTAAATTACTGGGAACGGTTAAAGTCCCTTGATCTGCACTCCCTGGAACCCAACCGAGAAAGATACATGATACTATACACTTGGAAAATCATAGAAGGATTAGTACCAAACCTACATTCCCTACGAAAGCAAAAGACTCTGCAGGAGATGCAACATTCCCCAATGAAAAGCAGGGACGCCACGAGTACACTAAGCGACAACACAATAAATGTCAGGGGCCCAAGACTGTTCAACTTCTTTCCAGCATACGCAAGGGGGATTACCAGCAGACCCTTGGCTGTCTTCAAGAAGGCACTGGACAGACACCTAAAGTCAGTACATGATCAGCCGGGCAGTGGTTCGTACGTCAGTTTACGTGCGGCCAGCAGTAACAGCCTGGTTGACCAGACCCTGATCCACCACGAGGCCTGGTCTCAGACCGGGCCGCGGGGAGGTTGACCCCGAAACCTTGTAAACGTTACAACAACTGACACGAAAGTTCACCGTGCCCTTGCTATAGGGCTGTAAACGGTACATCACTAGTACCAACTCCGACACACCCCGGGAGCCACTACCGGGTCACCACATGGTGAAGACCGTCCTGGCGATCCTACATGAACATGACTTCTCTAATTTTCTCTGCCGTTGTGTTAACAGTGGTACAGGTGAACCGAAATGTCTTAATGAGGTTCCTCCTCTATTTTTTTTAAGCAGATTTTTCCTGCAACAATGTTGTGATTTATTTCCTAGCACAGGCTGGATTAAGATAGAGCTTTAAAAAGAGATATAATAGAGTTCAACGCCAGGAGAAAGAGGGAGCCAAGTAGTGGTCAGGAAAACCACCAGGCCAGACGCTCAGAATCAAACCATACCCCCGGCCGGGATTGAACCCGCGGTCATAGAGTCTCAAAACTCCAGCCCGTCGCGTTAGCCACTAGACCAGGTCTGGTCTAGTGGCTAACGCGACGGGCTGGAGTTTTGAGACTCTATGACCGCGGGTTCAATCCCGGCCGGGGGTATGGTTTGTTTGCAATCGTGTCATTACGATTTCTTAAGCTCAGAATCAACTCCTGCTGTCATATGTAGGTGAGCGCGCGCGCACGCACACATTCTTGTAGAAGGAAGCACCTGCTCTGAAGACACACCTATGAAAGAACGTCAAAAATAAGAGATGAAGAGGTTCGCAATGATATTATTCACTCAGTTAAGACGACTGAACAATACGGAGAAAAGGATAGGAAACGACCGACATTAAAAGGTAAATGGATCAGGGAATGCTAGATGAAATGACAGAGTGAACAAGAATAGATTGTTCCAGAGACTAATAAAGATCACAATTAGAAGTTATAAACAAGTCTCAGGACTGACATGCGTGAAGAAGTGACAGACAGACTCCATACACAGCTTTAGGAATAACTATGATAGAGGTCACAAGGCTAGAAGTAAAGTGAACCCAGCCACGGCCAGTTAAGAGGCGAGGCCAAACAACCAAGAACAGGAGATACGTACGTTCGCGCACGCACACTCTTTCCTTTATTATATTTCCTAATTTTAAAAATACAATTAGGTCTAATAAACTTGGTTGTTTTCTCATTATCTTCGTTTTGTGTTCCACCTCTAAGCGCTTTGTAAAATAAAGGTCTTCATTCTCTTGGCCATTACAATGTATTACTGTTACGAGAAGTGTTAGCAAAGTAACTTTGTTTAAGTTAGACTTTTGAAGGAAAATACACAGTCAGTTTTATTTCCAAAATTATTTTTCTCGTGTCCTTGTAATATTCAACTGATTTCGTTAAAATACAAGTTATTTTCTACCGAAAATGACAAATTCTCCAGCATCGTACTTACAAAAACTTTCATATCAATAAAATCTTGCAGAAGTAGTTACGTGTTGGTCGCTGTGCGAGTCTGAGGAAGGTATTCTCATGTCCTATATAACCAGCCTCCTCTACCTCACTGACCACAAGACGAATTGTAATAGAGTACAGAATAAATTTCAACTGCAGGTTGATGTCAACACTGAAACTTTGAAGTCAGAAGAGGAATTAAAGTCATCGTATGGACAATGATAAGACGAATCAGACACATGTGCAACACCTAGGTATCTTTATTTCAACAACAGCTTTGAAAGTTTCATACCTATCACAAGAGTCGTTCTCTACTTACTGCACAGCTACCAGGATTCCAAAATATAACAGCACTACGTTGAAAGCCGCTCTGAGGTTCCATTGTTAGGTTTTCAGTGTTAAGTTTTGAAGCTGATCGGAAGACGTATTAACAACTTTTGCACAAGCCCCATATACATATATATATTAGTGGAATATTCCCAGCCAGCTCAGAACTAATATTTACACGATATTTACCTTTGAAAATAAATTATATTTTATTTTTATTAAACGTTAAGGCTGCAGTTTCGAAGATGCTCACCTTGTCTGAGACTTGAACCTTGAAGCGGAAGCCCTGCCGCTGGATGGGATCCTCGTAGTCTAGGCTCTTCACTGCCTGCAGAGCACCGCTACCCTGGTCGGAACCCACCAGTCGGAACCTCTCCCAGCCGTACCCACTGTCCGCCAGGATCTGCAGAAGCACAAGTCAATAACAATATTAATGAAAAGACGGGATCAGGACAAGCTTTTAATATGAAAACGTTTCGCTCTTCGTAGAACTTGACTCAGCACTACATACAGCGAGATGTTGTCATAACATTTACTCTGCACGTGTCTTTTTTCTTCATAAATGTCAGCAATGCAGTGTTGTATCCATCAATGTTCACAGTGTTCAAGTGATCACTGACGTCAAGCATTACTCTGCACGACTGAAGTCTCCATGAAGTCTCAGAATTACTCCAGGATGGTACCTCGCCATCTGGAAGAAATATGTCGTTATACGAGGAAATATGTTGTAACATGATCTCGCCATCTGGAAGAAGTAATATTATTACTTTTGTATGTAATAAGGCTTACCAAGCACTGAAACTTTATTATATACACAAACTAAGCATGTTTCTGTCGCCGCTCTATCAGAGAGAGAGAGAGAGAGAGAGAGAGAGAGAGAGAGAGAGAGAGAGAGAGAGAGAGAGAGAGAGAGAGAGAGAGAGAGAGAGAGAGAGAGTATTCCTCGTATCCCACCAGCCCAGCCTCTCATAACTCAATCCAGACAACATTCAATAGCTTCAGAAGTGACAAAAAGGAACAATACCGCGACTGGAACAATACACGGGTAGTTAAATCAATGTAATTTATATTTCTAACTCCTGCCTTTTGTTGCATATTCCCCTCAAGGAAGGTTCCTTGATGTTGGTGAGGGCTCTTGATTTAGGAAATTGGATCTGTGCTCCAGTTCCCCGAATTAAGCCTGAATGCCTTCCACATCCCCCCCCCAGGCGCTGTATAATCATCCGGGTTTAGCGCTTCCCCTTGATTATAATAATAATTGTTGCATATTCTGTTTTCCCTCTAACTGTCCAGCTGTTAACTATGCCAACTCTCTGCTACTCCAACTTGCAACTGCTGCTGCCTCTGTCAAATGCTTAAAGTACTACAAATCTTTAAGAACCAGCACGTAAGAGAGAAGCTTATGTCGAAGTTTCGGTCCGACTTGGACCTGTAAATGGTCCAAACAGGTAAAACTGGTCAATTAACAAGAACTCACTTAAAATTAAGCCCTTTCTAAAATTTTCTCTTATACGTTTAAAGATATATTTTTTCATTTATGTTAATGTACGAATTAATAATTTTACACCAAAAGAACCTTAGGAAACTTACCTACCCTTATTATAACAAGCGTAATTTAATTTAGCTTAATCCAGCTAAATATGTTTTAGATAAGTTTACAATAATTTATTAATGAACAAACACAATGAAGTATTTTTTTTTGTTTGGTTCAGAATGATTTTTGCGAAATTATTGCATACACAAATTTTCGCTTGTCTTATACGGCAAGACGAGCGTTGCTATTTAAGCCAAAATAACAAGTTTTACCAATTCGGCACGACACACACACACACACACACACAGGGGTCAATCCTAGGACCAGTGCTGTTTCTGGTATTTGTGAACGACATGACGGAAGGAATAGACTCCGAGGTGTTCCTGTTTGCAGATGACGTGAAGTTGATGAGAAGAATTCATTCGATCGAAGACCAGGCAGAACTACAAAGGGATCTGGACAGGCTGTAGACCTGGTCCAGCAATTGGCTCCTGGAGTTCAATCCCATCAAGTGCAAAGTCATGAAGATTGGGGAGGGGCAAAGAAGACCGCAGACGGAGTACAGTCTAGGGGGCCCAGAGACTACAAACCTCACTCAAGGAAAAAGATCTTGGGGTGAGTATAACACCAGGCACATCTCCTGAAGCGCACATCAACCAAATAACGGCTGCAGCATATGGGCGCCTAGCAAACCTCAGAACAGCATTCCGACATCTTAATAAGAAATCGTTCAGGACCCTGTACACCGTGTACGTTAGGCCCATATTGGAGTATGCGGCACCAGTTTGGAACCCACACCTAGCCAAGCACGTAAAGAAATTATAGAAAGTGCAAAGGTTTGCAACAAGACTAGTCCCAGAGCTAAGAGGTATGTCCTACGAGGAGAGGTTAAGGGAAATCAACCTGACGACACTGGAGGGCAGGAGAGATAGGGGGGACATGATAACGACATACAAAATAATGAGAGGAATTGACAAGGTGGACAAAGACAGGATGTTCCAGAGACTGGACACAGCAACAAGGGGACACAGTTGGAAGTTGAAGACACAGATGAATCACAGGGATGTTAGGAAGTATTTCTTCAGCCACAGAGTAGTCAGGAAGTGGAATAGTTTGGGAAGCGAAGTAGTGGAGGCAGGATCCATACATAGATTTAAGCAGAGGTATGATAAAGCTCACGGTACATGGAGAGTGGCCTAGTAGCGACCAGTGAAGGGGCGGGGCCAGGAGCTTGGACTCGACCCCTGCAACCTCAACTAGGTGAGTACACACATACACGCATATATATATATATATATATATATATATATATATATATATATATATATATATATATATATGTATATATATATATATATATATATATATATATATATATATATATATATATGTATTTATATTATATGCATATATATATATATATATATATATATATATATATATATATATATATATATATATATATGTATATATGTATATATATATATATATATGTATATATATATATATATATATATATATATATATATATATATATATATATATATATATATATATATATGTATTTATATATATATATATGTATATATATATATATATATATATATATATATATATATATATATATGTATTTATATGCATATATATATATATATATATATATATATATATATATATATATATATATATATATAAACACGCTAAGATAACAGGGATATCTTGCTACTCCTACTTACACTTTGGTCACACTTCACAGACACGCACATGCATATATATATATACATACATCTAGGTTTTTCTCTTTTTTCTAAATAGCTCTTGTTCTTTTTTATTTCTTCTATTGTCCATGGGGAAGTGGAAAAGAATCTTTCCTCCGTAAGCCATGCGTGTCGTATGAGGCGACTAAAATGCCGGGAGCAATGGGCTAGTAACCCCTTCTCCTGTATACAATTACTAAAAAAGAGAAGAAGAAAAACTTTATAAAACTGGGTTGCTTAAATGTGCGTGGATGTAGTGCGGATGACAAGAAACAGATGATTGCTGATGTTATGAATGAAAAGAAGTTGGATGTCCTGGCCCTAAGCGAAACAAAGCTGAAGGGGGTAGGAGAGTTTCAGTGGGGGGAAATAAATGGGATTAAATCTGGAGTATCTGAGAGAGTTAGAGCAAAGGAAGGGGTAGCAGTAATGTTAAATGATCAGTTATGGAAGGAGAAAAGAGAATATGAATGTGTAAATTCAAGAATTATGTGGATTAAAGTAAAGGTTGGATGCGAGAAGTGGGTCATAATAAGCGTGTATGCACCTGGAGAAGAGAGGAATGCAGAGGAGAGAGAGAGATTTTGGGAGATGTTAAGTGAATGTATAGGAGCCTTTGAACCAAGTGAGAGAGTAATTGTGGTAGGGGACTTGAATGCTAAAGTAGGAGAAACTTTTAGAGAGGGTGTGGTAGGTAAGTTTGGGGTGCCAGGTGTAAATGATAATGGGAGCCCTTTGATTGAACTTTGTATAGAAAGGGGTTTAGTTATAGGTAATACATATTTTAAGAAAAAGAGGATAAATAAGTATACACGATATGATGTAGGGCGAAATGACAGTAGTTTGTTGGATTATGTATTGGTAGATAAAAGACTGTTGAGTAGACTTCAGGATGTACATGTTTATAGAGGGGCCACAGATATATCAGATCACTTTCTAGTTGTAGCTATACTGAGAGTAAAAGGTAGATGGGATACAAGGAGAATAGAAGCATCAGGGAAGAGAGAGGTGAAGGTTTATAAACTAAAAGAGGAGGCAGTTAGGGTAAGATATAAACAGCTATTGGAGGATAGATGGGCTAATGAGAGCATAGGCAATGGGGTCGAAGAGGTATGGGGTAGGTTTAAAAATGTAGTGTTAGAGTGTTCAGCAGAAGTTTGTGGTTACAGGAAAGTGGGTGCAGGAGGGAAGAGGAGCGATTGGTGGAATGATGATGTAAAGAGAGTAGTAAGGGAGAAAAAGTTAGCATATGAGAAGTTTTTACAAAGTAGAAGTGATGCAAGGAGGGAAGAGTATATGGAGAAAAAGAGAGAAGTTAAGAGAGTGGTGAAGCAATGTAAAAAGAGAGCAAATGAGAGAGTGGGTGAGATGTTATCAACAAATTTTGTTGAAAATAAGAAAAAGTTTTGGAGTGAGATTAACAAGTTAAGAAAGCCTAGAGAACAAATGGATTTGTCAGTTAAAAATAGGAGAGGAGAGTTATTAAATGGAGAGTTAGAGGTATTGGGAAGATGGAAGGAATATTTTGAGGAATTGTTAAATGTTGATGAAGATAGGGAAGCTGTGATTTCGTGTATAGGGCAAGGAGGAATAACATCTTGTAGGAGTGAGGAAGAGCCAGTTGTGAGTGTGGGGGAAGTTCGTGAGGCAGTAGGTAAAATGAAAGGGGGTAAGGCAGCCGGGATTGATGGGATAAAGATAGAAATGTTAAAAGCAGGTGGGGATATAGTTTTGGAGTGGTTGGTGCAATTATTTAATAAATGTATGGAAGAGGGTAAGGTACCTAGGGATTGGCAGAGAGCATGCATAGTTCCTTTGTATAAAGGCAAAGGGGATAAAAGAGAGTGCAAAAATTATAGGGGGATAAGTCTGTTGAGTGTACCTGGTAAAGTGTATGGTAGAGTTATAATTGAAAGAATTAAGAGTAAGACGGAGAATAGGATAGCAGATGAACAAGGAGGCTTTAGGAAAGGTAGGGGGTGTGTGGACCAGGTGTTTACAGTGAAACATATAAGTGAACAGTATTTAGATAAGGCTAAAGAGGTCTTTGTGGCATTTATGGATTTGGAAAAGGCGTATGACAGGGTGGATAGGGGGGCAATGTGGCAGATGTTGCAAGTGTATGGTGTAGGAGGTAGGTTACTGAAAGCAGTGAAGAGTTTTTACGAGGATAGTGAGGCTCAAGTTAGAGTATGTAGGAAAGAGGGAAATTTTTTCCCAGTAAAAGTAGGCCTTAGACAAGGATGTGTGATGTCACCGTGGTTGTTTAATATATTTATAGATGGGGTTGTAAGAGAAGTAAATGCGAGGGTTTTGGCAAGAGGCGTGGAGTTAAAAGATAAAGAATCACACACAAAGTGGGAGTTGTCACAGCTGCTCTTTGCTGATGACACTGTGCTCTTGGGAGATTCTGAAGAGAAGTTGCAGAGATTGGTGGATGAATTTGGTAGGGTGTGCAAAAGAAGAAAATTAAAGGTGAATACAGGAAAGAGTAAGGTTATGAGGATAACAAAAAGATTAGGTGATGAAAGATTGAATATCAGATTGGAGGGAGAGAGTATGGAGGAGGTGAACGTATTCAGATATTTGGGAGTGGACGTGTCAGCGGATGGGTCTATGAAAGATGAGGTGAATCATAGAATTGATGAGGGAAAAAGAGTGAGTGGTGCACTTAGGAGTCTGTGGAAACAAAGAACTTTGTCCTTGGAGGCAAAGAGGGGAATGTATGAGAGTATAGTTTTACCAACGCTCTTATATGGGTGTGAAGCGTGGGTGATGAATGTTGCAGCGAGGAGAAGGCTGGAGGCAGTGGAGATGTCATGTCTGAG
>NC_091298.1:23211527-23216527 GCF_038502225.1 Cherax quadricarinatus
TCCCTAAAGCGGCTCGCCCATATGCAGCAGGGAAGTTCACAGACCTTCTCAAGCAGGTGAATGGAGGTTCCACCAACTTAGAAGCCCGAGGCACCATCCAAGCATGGCGCAACCTGCTCCTGTTCGGCAATGTCTGTCTTGCAGTTCCTGAGAGACGAGGCAAACTGCTAACCACGTCAGTTATCAAGGCAGTGCGCAACTACCCAAGAACGGATAATTGTGTCCCTCTGCCCCATCATCGCAGGAATCACAAAGGTAGACCCAAGAAAAGTCCCACTGAAAACGAGAAAATTTGCGCACAGGTTAGCAAAAAAATTGAAGAAGGTAACACAGTGGGAGCAATCCGAATAATTACAAGTGACAACACTGTAGCCCCCAAAGATGAGACCACAGCCCAAGCACTAAGAGACAAGCATCCAACCAGGGACACCATAGCCATCAACAACAACCCCGAGGAAGACCCCATCACTGAACAATTAATTTCGCCTGAATCGGAAGTCTATAAGGCGATTGTGTCATTTCCTGCAGGATCTGCAGGAGGTTACACTGGAATTCGACCTCAGCACCTCAAGGAGATGGTAAATCCAGTACTTGGTGCATCTGCATCACTTCTTCTCACCGAGTTGACAACTTTCGTCAACAACTGCCTGGCTGGGCGAATCCCAGAAGAAATTAAACCTTTCTTTTTTGGAGCCTCACTGTGTGCCTTGAAGAAGAAGGATGGGGGAATCAGACCCATTGAGGTTGGAAACACTCTTCGCCGTCTCGTTGCCAAAGCAGCAGTAAGAAACATTCGCCTAGAAGCTGCCAGTTTACTCCAGCCACACCAACTGCGCTTTGGGGTCCCTCAAGGCAGTGAAGCTGCAGCTCATGCGGCAAGGGCCTACATCAGGGACCTACCAGAAGACAAGGCCGTAGTCAAACTTGACTTTAGAAATGCCTTTAATATGGTAAAGAGAGATGCTGTCTTGCCAGCTGTTCGGGATCGCTTCCCCAGTCTTTTTCCCTTCATTTCAGCCGGCTACAGCAAACCCTCAATTCTTTTGTTTGGAGAACATGAAATTCTCTCATCAGAAGGTGTTCAGCAGGGTGACCCACTAGCTCCACTTCTCTTCTGCTTGGCAGTAAGAGAACTAACTTCCAGCCTAAGCAGCGAGCTCAATATCTGGTACCTGGATGATGGCACTCTGGCAGGTACTGAAGAGTCCCTGGTAGGGGACCTACAACTGGTGAAAACACAGGGAGAAGACTTGGGACTCATCCTCAATCCCTCCAAGTGTGAAACCATCACAGCAAACCAGGAAATAATCAATGCTGTGCGAAGAATCCTCCCAGAAGTCTCTACTACCACTCCGTCCAACAGTACCCTCTTGGGAGCACCGCTGGGTCACCAGGCCATCGACACAGTCCTCAAAGACAAATTGAATGACCTGATGAGAATGGAGGAGAGAATAAGCAATCTTGATGCCCATGATGCCCTGTATCTCCTCACAAGGTGCCTTACTATTCCAAGACTCACTTCCTCAGGTGTGCACCCTCTTTTGACAACCCAACACTCGACGAATATGACGCACACCTGAGGTCAACCCTTAAGAAGGCACTGAACCTGTCACTAGAGGATCAGCAATGGGATCAGGCAACCCTCCCAGTACGACTGGGAGGTATAGGGGTGCGCAAAGCAACGCATGTTGCTTTACCTGCTTTTCTGTCTTCATGTTTGGCTTCCAGTGCTTTAGTCAAGAAGATTGTTCCCGAACGCTTGAGAGACATGGTAGGAGCTCAAGACCCCAGGTTTACTGAAGCAGCGATTCGGTGGGACACCCTTACAGATTCCTCCAGTAGACCAGCTCCTCCCAAAGAGCACAAACAGTCCCACTGGGACAAACCGATCATGGAAAAAATCGCCAACACAATGCTCTCCAATGCCTCAGGAAAGGACAAAGCTCGTCTCCTGGCAGTGAAGGCACCACACTCAGGAGATTTCCTGTTTGCTGTTCCCAATTCCTCCTTGGGCACTCGACTAGACCCACAGGCCATTCGGATTGGTGTTGCTCTTCACCTAGCCACCCCCATCCTCACCGAACATAGGTGTATTTGCGGCAGGGCGACAGCTGATCAATTCGGACTTCATGGTCTCGTGTGTCACACAGCAGAAGGGAAGTATGCCAGGCATGAGGAGGTCAATGATATCATAAAGAGAAGCCTCGCCACAGCCCGTTGCCCAGCTCAATGGGAACCCCAAGTGCAGAGGTCTCACGGAAGTCTAAAGCGTCCTGATGGAGCCGCTATGCTACCTTGGAAGGATGAAAAGCAGATTGCCTGGGACTACACATGTGCCGCCACATTGGCAGACACCTACTTGCCATACTCTGTAGTGGAAGGGGGTGGAGCTGCCAGCAACAGGGAGACTCAGAAGATCCGCAAATATGAAGACCCTTGGAGCATGGGGCAAGTGTGCTCTAAAGTTCCTAATAGAGCTGGGTGAAAAGCTCATCATAGAAACAAAGGACCACAGGGCGACCAGCTTCCTCTTCTAGACTCAGTGTTGCGATCCAGAGAGGAAATGCCTGCAGCATTCTGGGCACGCGGCCCACCGCCGGGGAGCTGGACGAAGTATTCGAGATGTAGCTCTGAGTTAACTATGTTGTTTTACTTTGTATCGTAGTTTTGTGAATGTTCTGTCAATGTATTTTGTCTTTAAATAAAATATATATATAATACAGGGGGTGGTAGGAGAAAATTCTCAAACAGCTTCAGGGAGAATATTGAGTTTTCCCTGAAGCAAGTTTACTCTTTTCTCTGAGGATGAGGGTCCCTATGACAGTTCTAGAGGTGGTACCTCCCTATATTTTATTTAAAATATATATATATATATATATATATATATATATATATATATATATATATATATATATATATATATATATATATATATATATATATATATATATATATATATATATAAATATATATATATATATATATATATATATATATATGTATATATATAAATATATATATATATATATATATTATATGATGTAGCACGTAATGAAAGTAGTTTGTTAGATTATGTATTGGTGGATAAAAGGTTGATGGGTAGGCTCCAGGATGTACATGTTTATAGAGGGGCAACTGATATATCGGATCATTATTTAGTTGTAGCTACAGTTAGAGTAAGAGGTAGATAGGAAAAGAGAAAGGTGGCAACAACAAGTAAGAGGGAGGTGAAAGTGTATAAACTAAGGGAGGAGGAAGTTCGGGCGAGATATAAGCGACTATTGGCAGAAAGGTGGGCTAGTGCAAAGATGAGTAGTGGGGGGGTTGAAGAGGGTTGGAATAGTTTTAAAAATGCAGTATTAGAATGTGGGGCAGAAGTTTGTGGTCATAGGAGGGTGGGGGCAGGAGGAAAGAGGAGTGATTGGTGGAATGAAGAAGTAAAGGGTGTGATAAAAGAGAAAAATGTAGCTTACGAGAGGTTTTTACAAAGTAGAAGTGTTATAAGAAGAGCAGAGTATATGGAGAGTAAAAGAAAGGTGAAGAGAGTGGTGAGAGAGTGCAAAAGGAGAGGAGATGAAAGAGTGGGAGAGGCACTGTCAAGAAATTTTAATGAAAATAAGAAAAAATTTTGGAGTGAGTTAAACAAGTTAAGAAAGCCTAGGGAAAGTATGGATTTGTCAGTTAAAAGCAGAGTAGGGGAGTTAGTAGATGGGGAGAGGGAGGTATTAGGTAGATGGCGAGAATATTTTGAGGAACTTTTAAATGTTGAGGAAGAAAGGGAGGCGGTAATTTCATGCACTGGCAAGGGAGGTATACCATCTTTTAGGAGTGAAGAAGAGCAGAATGAAAGTGTGGTGGAGGTACGTGAGGCATTACGTAGAATGAAAGGGGGTAAAGCAGCTGGAACTGATGGGATCATGACAGAAATGTTAAAAGCAGGGGGGGATATAGTGTTGGAGTGGTTGGTACTTTTGTTTAATAAATGTATGAAAGAGGGGAAGGTACCTAGGGATTGGCGGAGAGCATGTATAGTCCCTTTATATAAAAAGAAAGGGGACAAAAGAGATTGTAAAAATTATAGAGGAATAAGTTTATTGAGTATACCAGGAAAAGTATACGGTAGGGTTATAATTGAAAGAATTAGAGGTAAGACAGAATGTAGAATTGCAGATGAGCAAGGAGGCTTCAGAGTGGGTAGGGGATGTGTAGATCAAGTGTTTACATTGAAACATATATGTGAACAGTATTTAGATAAAGGTAGGGAAGTTTTTATTGCATTTATGGATTTAGAAAAGGCATATGATAGAGTGGATAGAGGAGCAATGTGGCAGATGTTGCAAGTATATGGAATAGGTGGTAAGTTACTAAATGCTGTAAAGAGCTTTTATGAGGATAGTGAGGCCCAGGCTAGGGTATGTAGAAGAGAGGGAGAATACTTCCCGGTAAAAGTAGGTCTTAGACAGGGATGTGTAATGTCACCATGGTTGTTTAATATATTTATAGATGGGGTTGTAAAAGAAGTAAATGCTAGGGTGTTCGGGAGAGGGGTGGGATTAAATTATGGGGAATCAAATTCAAAATGGGAATTGACACAGTTACTTTTTGCTGATGATACTGTGCTTATGGGAGATTCTAAAGAAAAATTGCAAAGGTTAGTGGATGAGTTTGAGAATGTGTGTAAAGGTAGAAAGTTGAAAGTGAACATAGAAAAGAGTAAGGTGATGAGGGTATCAAATGATTTAGATAAAGAAAAATTGGGTATCAAATTGGGGAGGAGGAGTATGGAAGAAGTGAATGTTTTCAGATACTTTGGAGTTGACGTGTCGGCGGATGGATTTATGAAGGATGAGGTTAATCATAGAATTGATGAGGGAAAAAAGGTGAGTGGTGCGTTGAGGTATATATGGAGTCAAAAAACGTTATCTATGGAGGCAAAGAAGGGAATGTATGAAAGTATAGTAGTACCAACACTCTTATATGGATGTGAAGCTTGGGTGGTA
>NC_091298.1:23221527-23254027 GCF_038502225.1 Cherax quadricarinatus
TATATAAACATACATCTAAACTACGATAAAATGACCCACAGAAGAAACCACATTCATCAGAGGCACACACATCACTATCCTATGTTGAAAGTAAAGGCCTTGTGCTTTCCAACTTCCAAAACTCAGTTCGACTAGACGGTTTACGAGTCCCTTCACAGATGTTACTCTGGTCACATTCTAACAGCACACTAAATAACTTAAAGCACACGAGACCAGTTCTTCTCATGTAACACGCTCACACAACTGCTGGATGCTTCAAATTCTTTCATTTCGATGCATATCTGTCAACCTGCCATGCTTGTTTCCCTCGGATGTGACCTGCATTACGTGCAATACGCCTCAGATGTATACACTATCAATCTATCTTGCTCCATTCTTCGTACACGACCGACATCTCAACAACCTCTCTTCCACTCTCTAAATTAACATCAGATACTACGCCATATTCAAATTTCGTTCTTCCACATTCTTTACATAACATTGACAACAAACGGATCTCAGACAACACATTTCCAGTGCCTCCAATCTTTGCCTCGTTGCAACATCATCAATACCAAGCTCAAACACATATACAAGCTTCAACTCCATAATGCTCTGATGCATTATCCTAATTCCATTTACTGCCAAATTTTCCAAAACTCTTCAACCTTCCTTCGTGAATACGTACTGAATCTTTCTCATCCTTCACAGATACATCTGCTGATACTGTATATCAAACTCCAAGAATATAAATACATTCGCTCCTTCCATACACACCTTTATTGCACATATCCTTATTATATCCTTTTCAATACATTCACTTCCGCAATACATTCATTCTCCTAAACACATTCACTTATTAATAAAAGAATACTCTAGACAATGTAGTTTGAAATGTATTTACATTAGAGGACAACATATAATTTGGGGGTGTTGAAAATTAACAAGTGTGTGAGGGACAGTACTGGAAACAACACTGGCCTAGCAGCAGTATGGAAAAAAATTATTGTCGAAGTTTTACAGTTGAATTAAAGAACAAAGATGAAACAAAATATATTTGTTTGTAGTTTTAATTTACGTAAAAAAGGGAGATATACTTTTGTTGATGTGTACAGCTCATTATCATGCAATTTATGGAAGGGAGAAGACTTTTTTCATATATTTTTTACGAGGAAATATTTAAAATTAACAGGACTCATATAGAAAACAGATCAACAAAGATAAATGCAAAGTCATGAATATTGTTGTTAGAGGAAAATAATGTGAAGCTGCAAAATATAGTTATCCATATTTTTTTAAGTTTATGAGCTCACATATTCTTAAAAAATGTTCCGCTGTACCTTGAGCGAGGCATGACAGCACATATTATTATTATTATATTTGTTACTAAAAGGTACTAAACCCGTACGTATGATACAGTGTCTGGAGAATGATAGCAAGTCATATTTGACCCGAGGAAAGAGTAGCTCCAACTCCTCTGACCAAGAGTTCCTCACTTGGGATGAGAAATGCCAGTATAGCGCCTCTACCGTCACTTGAGTGTACACACGAAGGAGACAGTTCTTCGTGTACATTACTTGGGTTCACTAATGTAAGTCATCAATTTATGACTGTTACTGACTCACAATGGAAGCGCTAAACCCATAGGGTTTATCGCTTCCTTTGCGAGTTTAGCTTGGTAGAGTGGGAAGCAATCAACTTCGATCCAAAGCAGGAGAAGTCAGGTTCATTTCCTTGGATCAAGAGCTCTCATCGGCATCAAGGAACTTCACTTGAAGGAAATATGTTAGTGGAAATTATGATTTTGATGAAATGATAAATACAAGTTGGACCATATATGTTCTTAAAACACTGATTTTTGTATATATATATATATATATATATATATATATATATATATATATATATATATATATATATATATATATATATATATATATATATGCAATAAGATCACAGTAAACAGGTGATTTCAGAATATGCAAAACAACCACTCTGAAAGAATAGAGAAATTCCAAGCGCTTTCGTGACTACTCACATTATCAAGGAACTAATAGTTCCTTGATAATGTGAGTAGTCACGAAAGCGCTTGGAATTTCTCTATTCTTTCAGAGTGGTTGTTTTGCATATATATATATATATATATATATATATATATATATATATATATATATATATGCACATGCAGAATAACTACTGTAAAAAATAGTGAAATTCCAAGCGTTTTCGTGACTTCTTACATTATTATTTTTCACACAGATAATGTGAGAAATCACGAAATCGCTTGGAAGTTCACTATTTTTTTCCACAGTGGTTGTTCTGTATATTGTGATATCACCTGTTTACTGTGATCTTATTGCACTGTGTGTAACACCAGAATCTGAGTCAGACCTACAAAACAACGGTCATTTTTGCAAAATAATATGAATGAAAATTAATGAATGCAATAAATTAGTGAAAATCAACTTGAACATAACGAAAATCTATATCATTACTTACCATGATATTAAATAAATTTAAACTAATCTCAAGTATGTTTAGCAGAATTATGTTAAAATAAATAACGTTCATTATAACAAGTGAGATGCGGTCTCCAAGTTAGGTGGTCAAATTTAATTTTTTGCTATATTTTAAATGCAAATGTATGTGAATCCAGTTGTTTTAGGAAAGGTCAATTTTCAAGTCACTTATGCTTAATCGGTCAATTCGGCTATTTTGGCAAGATATATAATACTGAATTTTTTGTAATACAATTCATGTTAATTTAAGCAAAAGACAATAAGACATACAATAACAGATGATGGAAACCTTAGGAAATGTAAGGATGGGCAAAGAAACAATGTTTAAAACGTTTCAGCAAGAAAATCTATGAATTAAAATTTATCTGAATGTATTGTCCAAGATAATTTTAAATACAGTCTCGTTTAATTTTAATATCGTCTCAGTCACATTGGATAACACATCCCAGAGTGACTGAGACTATAATGAGGCGGATACTGGAGCGCCTGAAGAATGGATGAGTAGGTCGAGTCTGACACTATACTTCAGTGTGGATGTCGCACGATCGAGCCTCCTGCGTTTCACGCGCGCGCGCGCACACACACGCACACGCACACGCACACGCACACACGCACACGCACACACACACACACACTGATAGAATGTATAATTAAAGGGAATCTTCAGGGGTTAAGAGAGAACTCTCCTGTCTTACAAACCTACGGGAGCTCTGTGACATGGTGAGAGTGTAAGCAGGAAAGAGAAGCGTGTATTGATTATAAGTTTCTGGATTGCAAAGCATTCGACACTGTTCCACCATCAGAGACTGCTGATCCGCAAACAAGAAGCAAGTACACTAAAATATATTTATTCAGAATAGTGCACCTAATGAGAAGGAAGCAAAATAGAGGCATCAAATTAAGCAGAAGTGAACAGGGTTATCGCTAGGACCAGCACTGTTATTAATGCACAAACATTTTATAAAATCTTATGCATCACTGTTGAATATGTTAAAAAACTAAGAATTACAACTAAAAAAACATGAGTTAGGCAGACTACAGAGGTGATCAAATAACTACTAAAATCCAAACAAGAAAAAAGTTAGGAAAATCAAGAAATGTCAAAGAAAGCAGAGACGGGGGCATAGAATAAGACACTGCAACCCAACGGTATTATTTTGGTACAGAGAACACCTTCGATAACATTTTTGCCTGACCACTAGTTACAAGTGAGAAGGTATGAATTTGAGAAAGACCTGCTCTCTCAATGATTACATTCTTACTTCTACTAGTGGGCTCCGTCTCTCCTGTCAAGATTATCTGAGCCTCACCTCTGACAGTATACAAGTCTCCACACTGCTGTTTCAGCTTCACAGTGTTTCAGACTATGGAGCAAAACTCTTCCAGGGTGAGGGACTGACCACCTCAGACCTAAGTCTTCAAGACTGATGGGCTGATTACATCGTTTTTACATCTCTACTGCTTCTCATACTTCCTCTGTATCCGACTGAAAAAGTCTACTGTGTAGGCGGAACGTTTCAGAATAAAGATACTTAACTGTTGCACATGTGTTGTATCATTAGACCGAGGGAACAGACGCTGCAAACCTCGCCCTCAGACAAGGTCCTCACGGTAAGTATAATACCAAACGTGTCAGTGAAGTGCATATCAACAGTACAGCGTTGGCGGCACGTGCGCGCGCAGCTAACTTGAGAACCGTTTAACGATAAGAATCATTCAAGACTACATATACGATCTATGTTACATCTCCGAGGCACATACCCGGAGCTTCTAAATAAACTTGAGAAAGTCCAAAGATTCACATCAAAACTAGTCCCCGAGTTTAGAGAATAGACCTACGAGAAGCTAAAATAACTGAACTTAAAGAAAACAGTGGGAAAATATAGTTACACAGTAAAAGAAACTTAGAGAACTTGATAAGCCAGAAAGGAACAAACTGTTTGTAAGGTGAGGATTAGGTACAAAGAGGCACAAATATGAAATAATGATTCTAGATTTTTTTTCTAGCTTTAGGATGGTCAAAAAGTGGAATGACATAGGAAGTAAGCACCATATATACAGTTTTAAGCATAGATACGACAGACCCGCGAGGCAGTCTACAGGCAGTGGCGGAACCTGAGATTCAACACCCACAACCATTATCAGGGGAGTACATATTAAGGTCCTTTGCCACAGTTATATGTATATATGTATATATGTATATATATGTATATATGTATGTATATATGTATATATGTATGTATATATGTATGTATATATGTATGTATGTATGTATATATGTATATATGTATGTATATTTGTAAATATGTATATATATATATGTATATATGTATATATGTACATATATAAATATATATATATATATATATATATATATATATGTATAGGTTTTAGGTACCTCTTGTTATTTCTACTTACACTTAGGTCACACTACACATGCATCTACAAGCATATATATACAAACCCCCTCTGGGTTTTCTTCCTAGTTCTTGTTCTTGTTTATTTCCGCTTATCTCCATGAGGAAGTGAAACAGAATTCGTCCTCTGTAAACCACAAGTGTCGTAAGAGGAGACTAAAATGCCGGGAGGAAGGGACTAGTAACCCTTTCTCCTGTATATATTACTAAATTTAATTTTTTTTTTGGGGGGGGGGCACCCTGCCTCGGTGGAATACGGCCGGTTTGTTGACAGAATATATATATATATATATATATATATATATATATATATATATATATATATATATATATATATATATATATAATGTGTGTGTGTGTGTGTTTAATCCTATTTTTTAGGAATTAAGGCATTCTTGACAAGCATTAAATAGGTGACTTGTAGCCTTAATGACCCCCCTCCCGGCGAAGTAGACAGGTTCTGTACCACATTAACCTTACCACAGTTATGCCATGCTTAACTTACCTGCTCTGTCGTTTTCAGGGACCGTGGCATTGATGGTGAGGTTAGGGAAGAAGGGAGCGTTGTCGTTGATGTCCTTAACATTGACGTGTACGTTGGTAGTTGCTGTGTGGAGACCGTCCGTGACTGTGATCTTCAGCTCCCAGCAAGCACGACCCGTAGGTGCGTCCCGGTCCAGCGGCTGAGAAACAATATATTTTGTAGTGTTAGTTACCATTTTGCCTTTGGCACATGTTGATTAGTGTGTGTGTGTGTGTGTGTGTGTGTGTGTGTGTGTGTGTGTGTGTGTGTGTGTGTGTGTGAGAGAGAGAGAATGAAGCCGATCAGAAGCATTTTCCAGTTCTTGCATGGAAACCAATTTAGTTAATTCTTCTGGTAAATTAAATTTGCACAGCTCAAAGTCGTTAAAAATCTTTCCTTCAGTAAAGGCCACAACTGGTGAAAAAACTACATTTACACGGCATTATCCAGTAAAGACTGAAGATGCTCAAAAACAGCCATACCCAAATATGTCAAGAAAAAAATTACACTTTTAAAAATAAGTTTGACAAATTAACACTAACACACTGCACTAGCCGTCTTTTAGGTACAATACATAAATGTTAATATTTTGAAGCTGACAAGAAAACTATTTCTCAGGTCTGTTCATGGAGACCCAAATTTGCAACATCTATATACAATGGAGTTTAGATTGAATATAATTGGCACTAATTCTAAAAATACAAATAAATATTTTCATGATTTTGCAACCTTAATGGCGTGTTTACAGTCATTTAATTGAAGGTTGGTTGATATATAATCCAGAGCTCTTGCACTTTTGAAATGCCTGGATAACATTTATCATTTACTTTGTATACAAGGTAAACCCTGATCTAAAAGCACAATTTTCATATTCCAGTGATTCATCTTTAACTATGTGATATATTCCCCCATTATGTTCAGTGTTGGTAATGGCAAGATAGTCATTGTCACATAACAACCTTTAACATTAAAGTATCTCGCTCTCCCTTTCCTCTGACTAATGAATCATTTTCATATCCTATCTACCGTGATGTTAAGCAAGGACTTGTAATAATTTAGTAAATTGTACTCTTAGTGGATATAAAGTTAGAGTTACTAATTCGTCGTGCCTGAATGATTTATGCTGAGCTTCTCTAGATATCATAACGTTTACTCTGCCTAGTCTGATAATATTGAGTGTGTTGGTATCACCTCCTATAAAGAAGGATTAATTTCTTGCTCGTGTCATGATGGACTGCAGACCGAGCAGAGTACAACACAAAGGTAATTGTTTTTACTGCTGAAAGTCATTTAAGCGTCACAGTCGATGAAAGATCCTCTCGTAATTTTCATTATTTTCTTCCTCTTACCATGTTCAATAAATTCTTTAAGGTTTACTTTAATATTGCGAGCAATTCTTCTTTCAATTTGTTTTCACATTTTTTTATCAATCTCATTCAAGATCCTCAGGGTTTCTGTTACTTTAAATTGTTATACTGTTACGAACATGATAATAATTAGCTGCTTAATCATGCATGATTTGATAAAAGAAAACTATTTCAAACAGTGATATTTATTGGCTGGGACAGCTGGGATTTTGCGGGAGTGACTGCTGAGCGCACGGCAGTGACTGGCTGCGTGGTCAAGGTTTGTTCAGTCGGTAATGCATCTGCAAGCAATAAGCCATCGCCTAGCAACCACAAATTGCTGATTGGTTATAGGCATGCTTAAGAATCGGCACTAAGATTGGCTGTTTCGAGCTAGCCAATCATGGAAACGAAGGGACTCTTTTTGTCTTAAATAAGGCAGATGAAGGTAGTTCCAAGGAAAAGTTTTTCCTGCTTTCTGACGAATCTTACCTAAGACCCAGAGAGTCGTTGAATAGGGATGGGACACAGTGATCAACATCTCGGCTCACTTCGAGCTTCATGAGGGCGTAGATCATGGAGGGGATGGATTCTCATGACCTCCTCGCTGATCTGCATCAGTCCCAGGCTGACTGCAATTATCCATCCCATACCAGGGATGGTGCAGTCACCCCAGAGTACATAACCAGATCCTCCTTCAAGGACCAGACCCTGGTCATCTAATTAAAACTTGTCAGGACTATGTTACTGACGAATGTAAGAGGAAGTCCCAAGGAATCAGTCAAGGAACAACCAGCAGCAGGCAACAAAACACCATGTGAAGTGGCCTCGAGGCGAGGAAGGAGGAATGCAGATAACTGGTTCAGAGAACCGACAGGTTAGAAGGATATTAATCACAGTTCATCAGACTCGTCGTTCATTGTTGTCACTTGCCTGGTCAGCCATCGGGTGGCCAAGCTAAGTGAATGGCCAGACCCTGACCAGTGGGAGAAACAACACAAGTTATTAGCAGCAAATCATCTTCCCTCTTAGGAACAACAATGATGTATTGTGTGAAAACATCGAAAAATGTGGCAAGTAATTCAGTGGTATCATGACAGTGTAGGATTGTAACACTGGTGACTACTGACAGTGTCGTGAGAAACTGCAACAGTAACACGGTTATGTCTAGTGACAGTTTCAACAAATAATGAACAGTGATACAGTATAGAGTGCATGAACTCTACTTACACGACAAAGAAAATGAACCCCAGACGGTGATACTTTCACTACCGCAAAGTATACACATGATGATCTTGTAACAAAGAGTAAGATGAGTTTCCAAGGCCAAGAATACTGAGTGATGTACCAGACAATAATGAATACTGGATAACACCTGGCAGTCTACGTGCAAAATTGATAAATACCTAACAATTGTGGCACCCTCGACAACCTGAACATCTACGTGAAGCAAAATGGCCTGATAGGACACCCTACCTAACAATAGCCGTGGCACCCTCGACAACCTGCCGACATCTAAGACGACCCTGGCCTAGCCGAGGGCAGGACACCCTGGCCTAGCCGACAGACACCCTAGCCTAGCCGAGGCCAGAACACCCTGGCCTAGCCGAGGCCAGGACACCCTGGCCTAGCCGAGGGCAGGACACCCTGGCCTAGCCAAGGGCAGGACACCCTAGCCTAGCCGAGGGCAGGACACCCTGGCCTAGCCGAGGGCAGGAAACCCTAGCCTAGCCGAGGGCAGGACACCCTGGCCTGACACCCTAGCCTAGCCGAGGGCAGGACACTCTGGCCTAGTCGAGGGCAGGAAACCCTAGCCTAGCCGAGGGCAGGACACCCTGGCCTAGCCGAGGCCAGGACACCCTAGCCTAGCCGAGGGCAGGACACCCTGGCCTAGCCGAGGGCAGGACACCCTGGAGGACACCCTGGCCTAGCCAGGCCGAGGGCAGGACTCCCCGGCCTAGCCGAGGGCAGAACACCCTAGCCTAGCCGAGGGCAGGACACCCTGGCCTAGCCGAGGGCAGGACACCCTGGCCTAGCCGAGGGCAGGACACCCTGGCCTAGCCGAGGGCAGGACACCCTAGCCTAGCCGAGGCCAGGACACCCTGGCCTAGCCGAGGGCAGGACACCCTGGCCTAGCCGAGGGCAGGACACCCTGGCCTAGCCGAGGGCAGGACACCCTGGCCTAGCCGAGGGCAGGACACCCTGGCCTAGCCGAGGGCAGGACACCCTGGCCTAGCCGAGGGCAGGACACCCTGGCCTAGCCGAGGGCAGGACACCCTGGCCTAGCCGAGGGCAGGACAATCTAGCCTAGCCGAGGGCAGGACACCCTAGCCTAGCCGAGGGCAGGACACCCTAGCCTAGCCGAGGGCAGGACACCCTAGCCTAGCCGAGGGCAGGACACCCTAGCCTAGCCGAGGGCAGGACACCCTAGCCTAGCCGAGGGCAGGACACCCTAGCCTAGCCGAGGGCAGGACACCCTAGCCTAGCCGAGGGCAGGACACCCTAGCCTAGCCGAGGGCAGGACACCATGATAAAACACATCCCACACCTACCGCACGAGTATACATGTAGACATTTTTCAAGTAAACCACACACATTCACTGATTGTGGATGGTCCACTTATACTTCTATACCTTTTCTTTTCTTTCCGCGATACCTCCTTAACCCATTTCCATCTTCCTCCTCCTCCTCGTTACCATGTCTCTGGTCATAGTGTGTCCGGTCGTTGCTCGACAATGCCTAAGGAAAGGACAAAGTTTGCCTCGTAGTGGTGAAGGCATCACATGCTGGAGATTTTCTTCTAATTCCTCTCTGGGTAGTCTCCTCCACCCTTAGGTCATTCACATTAGCGTAGCTCTTCGCCTAACCGCTTTCATAATCATTGAAGCAGAGCATCATCTGATTAGTTGGCTCTATGGTTTCATCTGTCATGATTCAGACTGAAGGTATGTCACACACAAACAGGTCAGTCATATCATCAAAGTCTCGCTGAAGCCCGTTGCCCACCGGAACGTGAACCTTATGTATTCAGGTCCAGTGACAGAACGCCTGGATGGTAACCATGCTACTCTGGAAAGACAGTCTGGGACTATACCTTTGCGGCAACAATGGCAGACAACTACCTAAAATTCTCTGAAGCTAAAGCGGGTGATGTTACTAGTGTCAGGGAGACCCAGATCAACAAACACAGGAGCCTGGCACAATGCTGTAACTTCGTTCCAATAGTATCAAGAGACCCTCGGAGCATAGAGCAAGTGTGCACTTAAGTTTCTGGAAGAGTTAGGTAACAAACTCATCAGGAAAACCAAAGACCAAAGCGCAACCGACTTCCTTTTCCAGAGTCATTGTTATGATCTGAAGAGGAAATGCTTGCTGCATCCTGGGCAAGCAGCCCACCGCCGAGTCGCTGGAGGAAATGTTTAATATATAGGTTTTGTGAAGTCACTCGAAGTGGTTCTCGTTCCCAATGTATATGTTTAATAAAGTTTAAAATATACATATATTTTAAAGACATATAAAGAGGTGGTACTGAAAGAAAATAAAATACTCAAAGAGCTTCAGGGAAAACTTCAGATTTGTTCCAGACGTTTATTTTCCTCGACGTAGTTGGTCACAAGAGAAAGCGAGAGAGAGAGAGAGAGAGAAGGTAAGGTTTGACGCGCCTCACCTACCTGTAAGAGGTGGAGATGACCTGAAGAACGACTGATGGAGAAGCTGGTGTTGGTGTCGTTGGTGGTGTCGACACCATCACCCGTCAGTGTGTAGATCAGTCGACCCGCGTCACTTGCGTCCCCGTCCGTCGCCGACACCTGCGTCACAAGACGAGTTATTGTGGAGAAGGGTAATGGGAGGGTATGGTGATAAAGAAGGATAGTGACAGGTTATGGTGAAGACTGGTAGTAAGAGGTTATGGTGATGAAGACGGGTAGTGATAGGGTATGAAGGTGAATGATGACCAACGAAGATAAGTTCTTGGATTACATGACAGTTAAATTATGGTGGGTAAATTATAGTAAATAAGGTACAGGGCAGTACATGGTAGTACATAGTAGTACATGTACTACTTAAGGCCTCTACCAAGGTTATCTGCAGAGAAAGGCTTTGACTACTGTCCAACTATCATTACTTGACAGAAGTAGTGACACTGGTAAAGCAGAAGGCTCTGTTCCCTCCCTCCTTTTCCTCCTCTCTTCCTCTCTCACTGCGGGCAGGAAAGTGAATGTGTGTGTGTACTCACCTATTTGTACTCGCCTATTTGTGGTTGCAGGGGTCGAGTCATAGCTCCTGGCCCCGCCTCTCATAGCTGTATGTGTGTGTGTGTGTGTGTGTACTCACCTATTTGTGGTTGCAGGGGTCGAGTCATAGCTCATGGCCCCGCCTCTTCACTGATTGCTACTAGGTCCTCTCTCTCCCTGCTCCATGAGCTTGATCATACCTCGCCTTAAAACTATGTATGGTTCCCGCCTCCACTACGTCACTTTCTAGGCTATTCCACGGCTTGACTACTCTATGACTGAAGAAATACTTCCTAACATCCCTTTGATTCATCTGAGTCTTCAACTTCCAATTGTGACCTCTTGTGTCTGTGTCTCATCTCTGGAACATCCCGTCTTTGTCCATCTCGTCTATTCTGCGCAGTATTTTATATGTCGTTATCATGTCTCCCCTGACCCTCCTGGCCTCCAGTGTCGTCAGGCAGATTTCCCTCAACCTTTCTTCGTAGGACAATCCCCGTAGCTCTGGGACTAGTCTTGTTGCAAACCTTTGCACTTTCTCTAATTTCTTGACGTGCTTGACTAGGTGTGGATTCCAAACTGGTGCTGCATACTCCAGTATGGGCCTGACGTAAATGGTATACAGAGTCTTGAACGAATCCTTACTGAGGTATCGGAACGCTATCCGTAGGTTTGCCAGGCGCCCGTATGCTGCAGCAGTTATCTGATTGATGTGCGCCTCGGGAGATATGCTCGGTGTTATACTCACCCCCAGATCTTTTTCCTTGAGTGAGGTTTGCAGACTTTGGCCATCTAAACTATATTGTGTCTGCGGTCTTCTTTGCCCTTCCCCAATCTTCATGACTCTGCATTTGGCAGGGTTAAACTCAAGGAGCCAGTTGCTGGACCAGGCTTGCAGCCTGTCCAGGTCTCTTTGTAGTCCTGCCTGATCCTCATCCGATTTGATTCTTCTCATTAACTTCACATCGTCTGCAAACAAGGACACTTCTGAGTCTATCCCTTCCGTTATGTCATTCACATATACCAAGAACAGCACAGGTCCTAGGACTGACCCCTGTGGAACCCCGCTTGTCACAGGCGCCCACTCTGACACCTCGTCACGTACCATGACTCGTTGTTGCCTCCCTGTCAGGTATTGTCTGATCCATTGCAGTGCCTTTCCTGTTATGTGTGCCTGATCCTCTAGCTTTTGCAGTAACCTCTTGTGAGGAACTGTGTCGAAGGCCTTCTTGTAGTCAAAAAAAATGCAGTCGATCCACCCCTCTCTCTCTTGTCTTACTTCTGTCACCTTGTCATAAAACTCTAGTAGGTTTGTGACACAGGATTTTCCCTCCCTGAAACCATGCTGGTTGTCAATTATACACTTGTTTCTTTCCAGGTGCTCCACCACTCTCCTCCTGATGATCTTCTCCATGACCTTGCATACTATACACGTTAGTGATACAGGTCTGTAGTTCAGTGTCTCATGTCTGTCTCCCTTTTTAAAAATTGGGACTACATTTGCCATCTTCCATACCTCGGGGAGTTGCCCAGTTTCAAATGATGTGTTGAAGATCTTCGTTAACGGTACACACAATATCTCTGCTCCCTCTTTAAGGACCCACGGAGAGATGTTGTCTGGTCCCACCGCCTTTGAGGTGTCAAGTTCGCATAGCAGCTTCTTCACCTCCTCCTTGGTTATATGTACCTCATCCAGCACTTGCTGGTGCACCCCCCTGCTCTGATTTCCTGGAGTCCTACTGGTTTCCACTGTAAATACTTCTTTAAATCTTGTATTGAGCTCCTGACATACCTCCCGGTCGTTTCTTGTGAATTCCCTATCACCCTTCCTCAGTCTGATTACCTGGTCCTTGACTGTTGTTTTCCTCCTGATGTGGCTGTACAACAGCTTCGGGTCAGTCTTGACTTTCGATGCTATGTCATTTTCGTATTGCCGCTGAGCCTCCCTTCTTATCTGTGCATATTCGTTTCTGGCTCTTCGGCTAATCTCTTTATTTTCCTGAGTTCTCTGTCTTCTGTACCTTTTCCATTCTCTATACACCTAGTTTTTGCCTCTCTACACCTTTGGGTGAACCAAGGACTCGTTCTGTTCTTCCCATTATTTCTGTTTCCCTTGGGAACAAACCTCTCCTCTGCCTCCTTGCATTTTGTTGCCACATAGTCCATCATTTCTTGTACTGGTTTTCCTGTCAGTTCCCTCTCCCACTGAATGTCTTGAAAGAAGTTCCTCAAGCCTGAGTAGTTCCCCCTTTTGTAGTTTGGTTTTTCCCACCCTATTCCTGCTGCTCTCTCCACTTGGAGCTCAACTATGTAGTAGAAGCACAGAACCACATGATCACTAGCTCCCAGGGGCCTTTCTTACATGATATATCCTCGATGTCAGAACTACTCAAGGTGAATACAAGGTCCAGTCATACTGGTTCATCCTCTCCTCTCTCTCTGGTAATGTCTCTAACATGTTGATGCATGAGGTTTTCCAGTACCACATCCATCATCTTGGCTCTCCATGTTTCGGGACCCCCATGGGGCTCCAGGTTTTCCCAGTCAATCTCCTTGTGATTGAAATCACCCATAACTAGTAACTTTGCTCCCTCCATGTGTGCTCTCCTGGCCACCTCGGCTAGTGTGTCGACCATTGCTCTGTTGCTCTCATCGTATTCTTCTCTTGGCCTCCTGCAGTTCTGTGGTGGGTTGTACATTACTGCAATTATCACCTTATGTCCCTCAGACTGAATTGTTCCTACTAAGTAGTCCCTTTCGCCCGTGCCATCTATTCCTTCCATTTTCTCAAAAACCCCACTGGTTTTTAATGAGCAGTGCAACTCCTCCTCCCCCTCTCCTCCCTCTGTCTTTTCTGAGGATTTGATATCCAGATGGAAAGATTGAATCTGTTATTATTCTGGTGAGTTTTGTTTTTGTGAGTGCTATTATGTCTGGGGATGTCTCCTTGATTCTTTCGTGCCACTCCTCATACTTATTTGTTATTCTATCTGCATTTGTATACCACACCTTCAACTTCTTTTCTAAGATTGTAGTCTGGGAGGTGTATTGGGGTTGGGGAAGTGGGAGACCAGATAAGGAACTATGGGTGGTTGCTGTGGGGGTGGAGTTTGTAATGCAGTGGGTGGGGGCATTGGATGTGGCATGGGTGTTTTGGTTTAGAGTGTTTGGTTGCACTGGGGTTGACCTGGTTGGGAGGCTTCTATAGGAAGTTGTGAGGGAGGCTGTATTTGATCTTCCTGTGTCTGGGATCTCCTGTCTGTCTTCTCCATCCCCTCTCTTTCCTCCTTTCGCCTTTGTACCATCTCTCTCTGTTTCTGCCTTTCTGCTTGTGTTCTGTCGCGGTCGAGATACACCTTCCTGTATGCTGGCATGTCCCTTAATCGTGCTTTCTCCTGCAGGATCCTGTTCCGAGTCGATTCTGCCTTGAAGGTCACTTTCACTGGCCGGGTTCTTTTTTTTACAAACCCCCCTATTTTCCGAAAATTTTCCAGCTGGGTCATGTCGTCTTCTCCTATTGCTTTCATGATGCTTTCAATTGCTTTTTTTTCCCTCGTTTTCTTGCTTCATATGTTTCCCCTTCAACTTCCTGGAGCCCATACACAAAGACTGACCTCACCCTTTCATTCTCCCACTGCATATCCCTGTGTATCCCCTCATTCAATTTGATTTCCTCCATTGCAGCTTTCCTTTCTTCAGTTTCACTAGCTAATGTACTTGGGCTCAGTGGCCTGTCATTTTCCTTTCTCGGCTTTCCCTGGGCTCTGCTGTGGTCTGTTAGGGCCTCCACATATAGCTTAGCTCTTTCATTTACTACAGTCTCCACTGATTGAGCTTCTACATGCAGTTTTGCTCCTTTCCCTACAGTCCCCTTATTTGTGGCTGAGGTAGCAGTTTCTGTTGTCAATCCCAAAATGTTCTTTAGTTCTTTAGGCTGTTTCAGATCTTTCAGTTCCTCTTCTAAACTCTGTATCCTGGCCTCTGCTGCTTTGACTTGCACCTCCCACTTCCTGCTTTCTATGTCTATCCTCTCTTCCATTCTCATGCTAAGTTCTTCTAGTTTATTTTCCCATTCATGCTCCCTTTTTGTGAGCTCTGCTGCCCAATCTTCCTCTGCAGTTTCCTCGTCCTGTCCCTTGGTTTTTCTTGTTGCTCTCTGGCAACCCATTTTTGTTTTATCCTGATTGCCTCAGAGTGGGAAACCTATGTAATTCTGTATGTTAGGTTAGTATTGTGTATGTCAGAGTGTGGGGGGGGGAGGTAGTGGAGGAACTGTGGCTATGTGGGAGAGTAGTGGGGAGGGGGAGTGGGAAGGAGGGAGAAGTAAGTCGGTGAGTGAGAGAGGGAGAGGGGGAAGGAGGGAGAGGTGGGGAGGGGGAGGGTGAAAGAGGGAGGGGAGGGATCAGGTGAAGGAGTGAGATGTCGGTGGGGGAGTGTATGTGTGAGTCTGGCAATGTGTGTGTGTGTGTGTGTGTGTGTGTGTGTGTGTGTGTGTGTGTGTGTGTGTGTGTGTGTGTGTGTGTGTGTGTATGTTGTGTGTGTATGTTGTGTGTGTATGTGCGTGTGTGTGTGCGTGTGTGTGTGTGTGTGTGTGTGTGTAGGTGTGTGTGTGTGTGTGTGTGCGTGTGGAGTGTGTATGTTGTGTGTGTATGTTGTGTGTGTGTGTGTGTGTGTGTGTGTGTGTATGTTGTGTGTGTGTGTGTGTGTGTTGTGTGTGTGCTGCTGCTGCCACCACTGTAGCTGCTGCCATCAATGCATCTGCTGCACCACTGTAGCTGCTGCCACTACGACTATTCTAATACTAATCACAGAAGAAAGAGCTTGGAGTTGTCACTAAGATTTCTTTGCAGAGGAATTTGGAAGCAGCGTCAGAATAGCGAGACACTGACTGCACAAGTCTTTCTTCAACATCGTTTATCCGCAAACTGGTTTTCGTAAAGTACCTGATAAAGCCAGTATGTGTTGAAACGTTGTACCCAACACAGTCACTGTCTTCCACTGAGACTTGCTGCTCTCCACTCACTGACCATCGCTGTCCAGGGCCCTCCAGGGACTAGCTTCCCTGAGGGTGACAGTGACCACTCTCACAGTTTGTGTTTCACCTTGTCTGCCTCAGAACAACCAGCCCTTGACTGCAGGATTTTTGTTTCCAGTGGAAATTCTAGTGAACTAAGGAGGTTAAAGGTGCCAGAGGAAAACCTCGTACTCTCTTCTGGTAGTCTGAGTGTTGGTTCAAGTCTCAAGTTGCCCAGTCAGCTGCTGATGCGTCGTGGTTGTCATTTCGTGCTACTTAGGAACTTAACATTTTACATGGCAGCACTGTTGCAATATTACTAACGTATATCATGAAAAAGACTGAGGGAAGGGGGGGTATGGATAGAGAAAAAAAAAAAGGAATGAGAGAAAAGGAGGGGTGTTGGGGCAGATAGACACCCACAGTCGTCTTACCTCGAGCCAACACAGTCCCAGGAAAACACCCATCAGGTACATAATTATCAGGTTCAGCAGCAGAACAGAGAAATCAGTTATTGAATCAACAGTGAAACAGAAGAGGCGCAGGAAATAGGAGACCATCCTACCAGGCACCTACACAGTGCTCCCACCGTTACTGGAGGGGCGCACACCACTGATAACTGTCTGCGAGATACATACGATTGCTACCACAAGAGGAGACATCAAGAAGAATAGCGTCGTAACAGAAAGGAACTGGATAGAGAGATCACCAAGTTTTAAGAGATTTATTCACGGAATAAACCAGCAGGATCTCAGAACTGGCAAGCACACGTCGCCCACCCAGCTACTCCAGTCTCAGCTCAGCAGGTGGTTTCGTGCCTTATACATGACCAGAGCTACGTCCCAGTAGCTGCCCCAGTGTCCTACCTCTCTCAAGGGCAAACCACTTTATACCTATTTTGTCAAGCTGAACAAACATGAAGAGCCAGTCTATTAGCATTCTGTCTGCAAACATTATGGGCTTCATTACCATTGTTGGTGAGCTCATAATCCTAACATGATCGCCGTTGTTCAGACATTTTTGAACGATAGGACTGGAATTTTTTTCTGGATGCGACGAAACAGGCAGTGTCAAGGAGGAGGCGCTGTTGTATGCTTTTCTAAAAGTGTACATGCACAGCTCATTGATGCAGCCATTCCCAATTACCTGATGTTCTTCTGGCTACACACAAGTCCGAGTACCTCTGCACTAGCATTTGCAATGAACAGACCTCAATGGCAGAAAGCAAGCCGTATTAATTTTCTGATGAAAATGTGGACTCCGTTTTGCTTCAGTATGTTTAAATGTCAACATATTATAACTTTCGGTGACCTCAACCAGCATCTTTATACACAGGGATTCCGGTAACTCCTTACAGTGTTTGACATGAAAAAACTTTGTTGACTTCCCCTCTCACATCTCCAGCTCCTCTCTGAAGACTCCAACGAAACGGAGAGAGGAATCACACACAACCAAGCTGGGGGAAAGAGGAAACTGGCTGGCACTTTGTTCGAACCTTGCCACCTCTGACTGAAATGTTCAAGGCGATACTATTAACCAAGTGAATGTCTTTACTACACTTATACTTAATCTCCAACACAAATACATCCCTCACCGGTACTATGTGACGAAACCCTCAGGTAGGCCTTGGTTTGGCTATCGATGCCAAGAGACCACTACTGCTAAGTCCAAGACTGGATAAGTATCCCACCATCTATAACAGGAACCTGCACAGACGAGCATGTCTGCAAATAGTAGTAGTCCAAAAATGGGCCATCTGTAGATAGAAGGTTGACACAAAAGGAAACTGGCAACAGGAAGAATGGACTCCAAACCCTGGTGGTCCTGGATGAAGGACCGATTAAGTTGTTCACCTGATGAAATTATTCCATCTCTAAATGGGTAAGATGGGGTTGTCTATACTAGCAATTAGGAGAAAGCTGACCTCTTTGCTACCAGGATGCAAGTCCCTGATTCAGTAAATGAACCTCCTTGACTTTTAAAAGTTACAAGAAGTTTTTCAAAGTTCTCAAACGTAACAATAAGGCAGGATGAAGTATTTCTCCTTAAATCCCTGGGCCATGAAAAGACTGTGGGCCTAAATAAAGATTGCTGCGTAGATGTGCAGACCAGCTAAAAAGAGCAGAGCAGAAATCGGCAACTACAGACTAGTATCATCACTTCTGTCAATCACTAGTACGATTCATGTGACAGTCTCATGGCGAATTATAGCATTTTTCGACTGCCGCTCGTTTCTTTGTGACCGTCAATACGGCTTTAGAAAAGGTCACTTTGCTGCTGATCTGCTGTTAAACCTCTCCACTATGTGACAGTAATTGCTGGATGAATCCAAGATCAGTGTAGTAGCGATGGATACTGCTGGGGCTTTCGATATAGTAAGGCACCAGTGACTCGGCAAAATTGCAAGCACTAGGAGTCTCTGGTTCTGCACTATGCTTCCCGAGTGATTACCTCCAAGGTAGATCTCTAGAAGTAGTTCTCAATGGGAGAGAGTCAAGAATACACTGTTAGTGACAGTGTTCCACATAGAAGCATAGCTGGGCCATTGTTATGGAATGTCTGCTTCTGTGACCTCCTTCAGCTCATCCCAGAATCTCATGCATACGCAGATGACTGTACTCTGACATTTGCTTATCCAAGAAAGGAAATGTCAGCTTCTGTCAGTTACATCAATCACCAACTTACAGCTATATCAGCCTGGGGAAAACGATGGCAAGTTACACTTGCTCCTGAGAAAACACAAATGATGATCTCTAGGCGCCATGATGGTAAGGATGAATGGTAAAGAGTGACTTATTCCATACTGTTTATACAGAACCACGTAGTAAACCTTGAAAGCCAGGCGGCCAAGATGATAGCACCAAGCCGTATCTCGTGTCAGTTCGACAGTAGAGGCTGCCAGACAGTGAGGCACAAGCGCGCTCACACCTTGAGTATGCTTCACTTACTTGGACCGCCTCGCCCCCCCCCCGTCTTGTCTGTGACTTCTTGACAGAATAGAGACGAGTCATCTCTCTCCTGAATACATCTGTCCTTGCAGTAGAGCTTTCAACACAGGAGAAATGCGAGTGGTATTATCGTTACGTACAATGCTAATGTAAAGGTACCATACTTGGTTCCACTTCGCGGACAGCGAGAGGACAGCTTCTGCACAGCAAGACGGGCAGCAAACAGCAACTACAGTCTGGCTGTGCCCTTCTTAAAACTACCACTTCATCTAAGATCATTCTTGTTCCCTATTTGTATGTCTCATAACAATAAAAAAGGCTTTCAAATGAGCCGAGGTAACACCTCTTGTAAAGAAAGACAGGAACTCTTAATCTAACCCTGTAAAAATCCTTGTGTAAATGGAGAGAGAGAGAGAGAGAGAGAGAGAGAGAGAGAGAGAGAGAGAGAGAGAGAGAGAGAGAGAGAGAGAGAGAGAGAGAGAGAGAGAGAGAGAGAGAGAGACAGCGTGAAACAAGCTTTTATGCCACAAGACGGGCAGAAAGCAGCAACTTCACTCTGGCTGTACCCTTCTCCAGAACATCACTCCATCTGAGATCATACATACCCAGGATGACTCGAGTATGGAACACATTCGTACAGGATAATGATGTCAACGAGATAAAGTCAGTTGATCAAATGAAAATGCTGGCCCACAGATGGCTCCAACTTCATCCTGTTTCCTACTTTCCTACTTGTATGTCTAATAACAATAAAAATGCTTTCAAATGAGCTGATGTAGGTAACAGCTCTTAGCTTGCCAATAAAGTTAGGAATCCTTAACCTGTAAATAGCTGTCAATAAAGCTAGGGATCCTTAACCTTGTCAAACCCTGTGTAAAAAAAAAAAAAAAAAAAGAGAGGTGGAATTGGAGATAGGGAAGGAGATGGAAGGAGGGCAGAGAGCGAGGGAGGGAGCAGGAGGAGTCAGTGTAGTAGGTACTGTCAACATTTGCATGTTAGTGTAGGCTGGTGAGTGAAGCAGCAACTCAGGTAGGCTGCACTAGCATCATTCAACACTCACTATTTTTACAGCAAAACTGAAGACATCAGCAGTGTGCCATTATCCTTCTCTGCATCACAGTGCCAATGGTAACAAAAACAAGTTATATTTTCCTCTCATACACTATCACACATGATGGTTTTCAAAAGAGTTGAAGTCTATCAACCTGAGCTGGGAGACTTCAGTAGTGTCAGGCTGAGCTAAGAGACTAACAGGATCAGCCTGAGCCGAGTTAACGCCAACATCCACAGTCTCGTTACAACAAAGGTGGAGTTATTGTTCGGAAATTACCATCTCTAAGAACGGCTTATCCCATATGGAAGAGAAATGAAATTTAAAGATATTTCTACCCGAGAAGAGGGAGATTATATATATATATATATATATATATATATATATATATATATATATATATATATATATATATATATATATATATATATATATATATATATATATATATAATTACACATTATTGCCCACCTATCCTCCCTCTCACTGAAAGAGGTTTAGGAACAATCTGACAGGAAATCTTGAGTCTAGTGACTTTGTTGATACAGTTCAGGATTGCTTTTTAAAACAGTTTGCGACAGAACCAACTAGAGGAAACAGTCGGCTTGACTTAGTTCTTGCCAACAAAGATTCACTAATTAATAATCTTGAGGTTAATGATGAGCTTGGAAAAAGTGATGACAAATCACTTAATTTCAATATATTATGGAATTACCCAGTAAACTGCAATCAAGTCTGTCCCAGACTTTCGATTGGTTGATTTCCTGGGATTGAAAAATTACCTGGGTGGGCTAAATTGGGATGATCTGACTATGGGTCAGGTAGCTGGTGTTGGTTGCCAATATGACGTTTTTTCAGAGCATAGTTCTAGCTGCTCAGTCAACTTTTGTTCCAAATGGATGAACAATAGATTAAAACATCTCATAGGTCAAAAGAGAGGCATGTATAGGCGTATCAAAAGAGGGCAAGGGCAGTTAAGAAATCAATATATTCCATTAGAGAGAAATAAAGAAAGAAATAAGAAAAGCAAAAAGAGATTATGAGGCTAAGGTCGCAAGGGATTCGAAGACTAACACAAAAGGGTTTTTTCGGTATACAGAAGTAAGATTAGAGACAATATTGGCCCACTTAAGAGTAACTCAGGTCAGATCACTGACAGTGATAGGGATATGTGTGAAATTTTCAATTCTTACTTCCTCTCAGTTTTTACTCAGGAAGATACTAGCGAAATTCCAGAAATAAATTATGTAGAACAGGACGATAATAAACTATGCACGATTGCAGTAACTAGTGACATGGTCCTCAGACAAATAGAGAAATTAAAACCTAATAAATCCCCAGGCCCTGATGAACTGTTTGCAAGGGTGTTAAAGGAATGTAAAGAGGAACTTTGCAAACCTTTGGCTAATCTTTTTAACATATCACTACAAACTGGCATAGTGCCTGTTAAGTGGAAAATGGCAAATGTAATACCTATTTGCAAGGCAGGTGACAGGTCCTTAGCTTCGAACAATAGACCAATAAGCCTTACCTCCATAGTGGGAAAATTTATTGAATCAATAATTGCCGATGCAATTCGTAGTCATCTTGATAGATAAAAATTGGTAAGTGAACCTCAACACGGTTTTACAAAGGGGCGTTCCTGTCTTTTTTCACTAAGGTGTTTGAGGTAGATCATGGTAATGAATATGATATTGTGTATATGGACTTCAGTAAGGCTTTCGATAGAGTTCCATATCAAAGGCTATTGAGGAAACTTAAAGCACACGGAATAGGAGAATTTTTTTCCTGGGTGGAGGCGTGGTTGACAAATAGGCAGCAAAGAGTTTGCATAAATGAGGAGAAATCAGAATGGGGGCACGTCACAAGCGGTGTTCCACAGGGGTCAGTGTTGGGCCCCTTGTTGTTCACAATTTACATAAATGATATAGATGAGGGAATAAATAGTGACATAAGCAAATTTGCCGACACTAAAATAGGCCGTCCAATTCATTCTAGCGAGGACATTAGTGCACTCCAGGATGATTTGAATAGACTGATGCAGTGGTCGGAGAAGTGGCAGATGCAGTTTAATATAGACAAATGCAAAGTGCTAAATGTTGGACAGAACAATAACCATGCCACTTATAAACTGAATAGTGTAGATCTTAATACCACTGATTGCGAAAAGGATTTAGGAGTTCTGGTTAGCAGTAATCTGAAACATAGACAACAGTGCATTAGTGTTCGCAATAAAGCTAACGGAATCCTTGGCTTCATATCAAGAAGTATCTATAATAGAAGTCCTCAGGTTGTTCTTCAACTCTATATATTTTGGGTTAGGCCTGTTCTCTCAAGCCTGCTTACCTTTACCTTCCTTGCATCCCTTGTTGCCAACAAATTGTGCACCATATCTTCACACACCAATAACTCCTTCCCCGTCCACCATTTCCTCACATCCTCCATGACTGCTCCCACTCTTATACCCCTCTTCCCTTCCGCCCTCAGCTAACTGCTTCACATAAATCGCCTTTACACGTGTCCCCAAAGGCATGAGACCCAGCCCGCCCTGCCGCACGCTCATCATGACCACCTCCTTCCGTAGCCACGGCCTCCCATAACCCCACACATACATCAAAACCCCCCTCTGCAGTTCCTCAAGATCGTTTGACCTCAGGGGATATACTTCCGCTACCCCCTATACCTTGCTATATACAAGAGAGTTTGCCACCATCACCCTCTGCTGCAACTTTATATCCCCGGCCCTCCACCCTCGCATCCTACCCAACGCCCTACCCACAACCTCTCCAGAATTTACCTTCTGCGCTTCCCCAGCATCCGCCATGTACACAACCCCACAGATCTTAATTCTATCCACAATGTTCCACCAGCTCCCCCCCCCCACCCACATACCTACTTCCAATAACTTAGATTTTACCCCATTAACCCATTAACCCGCTCCAAAGGCCTCAATTATACAGCCCACATTCCCCAAACCAGTCTCCCCTCCCACTAAAACCGTGGTGTCATCAACATACCCCACAATCCCAGCTCTGCTAGGACCCTCCCCACCCCGTTCCCTCACCCCTTCCTTTATAAGCCTATAAAAGGGGTCTTGCAAGCATGCAAAGAGGATTTAAGACAAGGGACAACCCTGTCTCAAATCTCTCCCTAACTGCACCGGCAGCCCCAACTTCCCATTTACCTGTACTCGGACCCTTGCAGCCATATGCAAAGTATTCACCCACCGCACTATCTCGTCACCAAATCCCTGTGCCTGTAAAATTATCTTCAACATACTTCTAGCAACGGAGTCATATGCCTGCTTCCAATCGATCCCCAAGACCCCCCCCCCGTCTGCCCTCCAAAAAATCCCTAATATAATGAGGTTATTTGGTATTCTGGTAGCGGGTGGCTAAATGATAAACTTCTTCGGAGGCTTCTTCGTTTATTGTTAAGTAGTGGTGGGTACACAGGCTTGTGTGTTGTGCCCATGGCCAGGGAGGGCCATCCCACGAGAGAGAGCTGGGAGGCCTTGTGTCTTGCTGCTAGGCCGCTGTGTGAGTGAGAGAGAGGCATGGGCCGGCAGGCTGGCGTGCCTACCTAGAGGCCTGGCTACAGAGGGCAGCACCTGAGTGGCGCGAAATATGAACTAAGCTGGCAGACAGCATGGGCTGTCTGTGCAGACAGTACAGGCTGTCTACATACGCTCGGCCACCTACCGCGCGTCGTCCCGACGCGACAATACTGGTGGTAAAAGAAACTCGGTCTCTCTCTCGTAGGAACAGGGCACAGAACACAAAATAAAAACATATATATACATATGGACATGGAAAAAAAAACTTCCTACAGGGAGGGAAGAAAAAACATGTGGGGTGTGCTAAACATCGTGGTCATAGGCAGTGAGCATCGAAGTGCATCACTGCACGCCTTCCTGCGTCTGGACAGATACTGCAACACGGGAGACATCGCTGCGGCTGAGCTGTGACGTAAAAGGGTACGGTCTCCTCTGGAACGGTGAAGCAGACATCATAGGAGTCGCTGCAGGTTTCACTCAACCTGGGGCACAACATGCTGGTGCTCTCGAGTGAGGCGTCGACAAAACTCGGAAACTGGGCAGGACTTCTGGCAAGCGACTCAGGAGGACACTTCTCGACTGGTACTGTCGCTGGGCTGTCACTGCCGGCGAGCGTGGAGCGAGTTGTGGAGCGAGTCGTGGCAGAGACGACTGGGCGAAACATCTGGGAGTTGTAACATCATACACCAGACGGCAGTGAGAGAGCTAGCAGTCAAAGTGACATCTTCTATGTGCAGGCTGCTCACTGAAGCTTGTGACACGAGGCTGACACAGTGTGTCATTCTCTCGACAGTTGGAGTTATAGCAGAGGTTAGTCTAAGGGTCCCCAGACTTGTTTCTCTACATATAACTGCACTCTGAAGGTCTGGAGGTGAAGTGAAACAATCTCGATGGGAATCATAGTAGGTACGATTCTGCAGAACATCACGAGCGACGAGCATAAAAGCTTTCTGTACAAGAGGGCTCATACGCTCAGGGCTGAGTAATCAGCTGTCAAACACACTGGTCACACGGGTGACTTAGCACAGTGGTGCTACTCAGGTCTGGCTCAGACCTCACTGGACACACGAAAACTTTAAAAACACACCGCGGTTCAACATGTGAGAACACTGACTGAGAGGAATTAATTAACACACGACATATATTTTCTCTCAATCTTCTCGACAATACTAAAATAATTACTAGAAACACTCGATGTGACATCATGTGATGTCAGGCGTGATGTCGCGAGGTGACGTCAGCAGACATCTCGAGGTGATGTCAGCAGACATCTCGAGGTGACGTCAGCGGACATCTCGAGATAACGTCAGCAGACATCTCGAGGTGACGTCAGCAGACATCGTGACGTCATGAAGTCGGGCAGCATCGTGGGTGACGTCAATGTGATGTGGGCAGCAGACCACAGCATGAGGCCTTGGGACATCTGGTAACTCACATGGCTGGTAGATCCACGTGACATCGCCCACACCCACGTGGCGTCGTGATCCACGTGGTGTCGTGATCTACGTGGCATGCTGATCCACGTAGCTTCGAGTGGCCTCGGGCACTCGGATACACAGCTCTGGCAATAAATTCACATGGAAAACAGCAGAAAATACAGCAGAGAGAGTGGGCAGTGGTGAGTGGTGTATGGTAGACGGGTGAGCGTGAGTAGGGCGAGCATGGGCAAGGTGAGGAACAGCCACTTCCTCTCCTCTCCTTCCCCACCCACAAATATGTAGAGAACTCACACTGGATGCAGAAATCACCACAAAACTCACCTCTGGCTTGCTGAAACGGCTGTGCTGAGCTGAACAACAACAACAGCAACATACAAGTGACGCTGAACACGTGACTTGAGAAACAGCGTGGGACACTGTAGCGTGGAGTCACTGTAGCGTGGGGTCACTGTGACGCCACTTACAATTCTCGGAGAATTTCGGCAAATTTAGGCTGGATCCTGCTTGTACCTGTGTCTGGGTGCTCAAAAGTGCAGACACGACATCAGGATAACTTGTTGAGAGACGGATGCTTCTTGTGTAGGGTGATGAAGTGAAGATGACTTCATACCTCTTCCTCCCTCACTCCAGGCAAACACAACTGCTGCGAGCACCGCTGTCACCATTTATAATGGGGGTTATTTGGTATTCTGGTAGCGGGTGGTTAAATGATAAACTTCTTCGGAGGCTTCTTCGTTTATTGTTAAGTAGTGGTGGGTACACAGGCTTGTGTGTTGTGCCCATGGCCCGGGAGGGCCATCCCACGAGAGAGAGCTGGGAGGCCTTGTGTCTTGCTGCTAGGCCGCTGTGTGAGTGAGAGAGAGGCATGGGCCGGCAGGGTGGCGTGCCTACCTAGAGGCCTGGCTACAGAGGGCAGCACCTGAGTGGCGCGAAATATGAACTAAGCTGGCAGACAGCATGGGCTGTCTGTGCAGACAGTACAGGCTGTCTACACTAATCCTCCCGTGCCCCTCTCGCATACTTCGACCTGGTACCCCATACTGACCTCTATGTATAACTAAGTCAATCACCTTTTTCACGCGATTGCCTAATACCTTTGCAAATAGTTTATAATCAGAACATATGAGGGAGATCACCCTATAGGCCCCCAGGGTCTTCCCCCCACCTTTATGAACCAAGACAACTACCCCCATGCCCTGCGTCTCCCCCGTCACACCCCCTTCCTTCATACAGTTTAGCAAAGAGACCAGACATTCCTTCATACATTCCCAATTTGCAATACAGAAGTCATTAGGAATCCAGTCCTCTTCCTAGAAGCACTCTCTACCTCCATCCCATCACTTTCCCCATCCCTGTACACCTCAGCCTCCACCTGCTGCAACTGCAACATACCAGTCCTTGACTCCGGAGGCTCTGGTACCTGCCCATGCATATCCTCCTCCACCATCAGACTTCTCCCACCTACAGAGGATATCTCCTCCACCGGCACTTCCAGAAAAGACTTTATCATCTCCTGTAAAGGTTCAGATAAGTCCCGTAGTTCTTCTGCCTCCACCACCCCAACAGGCTCCTGCTCAGGTCCAGGCCCGTCCTGTGTGGGCGCATCCGAAACTTCTGATAGCGTCACACAACGCTCCTCCACACCATCCACTTCGTCCGCCCATGTGCCTTTACCTTCCGCATCTACAGGAGCAGACGGAGCTACCACCACAGACTCACTTACCACTGGCATTTCCATGCCCGCTGATCTCTGGGGTGCTGTCTTACCACACCTGACTGCCATGTGGTCAAAAGCACCACAAAAACGACACGTCTTTCGTTGTCCCGCATAAGTCACAAGCACCTGTGCCCTAAAATCCTCTAGGACAACATACGAGGGAATAGGTCGTCTCAATGTCAGCTTTACAGTTTAAGAACCTGCAAGAAGCCCCACATAGATGCCATCCGTCCACCGTCCCAATGTCACTGCATGTACCTCACCATATTATTGAAATGTCTCCTGAATATCTACATTATCCGCTTCAAAAGGAACATTCCTAATCCTCACCCAGGTGTAATACTTTGAGGCATCCCTCAGTCGAACCTCCAGTCCAGTAGTCACGGTGATACACTTCTCCTGAAACCGTGTCACCGTCCTCTCGTAAGCCGCCACTGTACAGAACTTGATGAAAATCCGTGATGATCCATTTAGAGCAATCCCATAGAGCTCGTCGTTGTCAATGCAGAATGTGTCCCTGACCATCGTCGGCAGTAAAACATAGGCATTCATCGGGTAAATTGCTCCTCTAAGTCAACACACACAGTGTTACTCCTCCTGCGGCAACTGGCCGCCATCTTTGAGAAAGCAGGAAACTGCGCAGGAAGGGCAGCTTTAACAGAAGCGTCTGAGCAGGAGATCCTCTCGGCCCGAGAGCGAAGAGGACAATTATCCGTCTCGTGGGAAGCAAGTCAAAATTCACAAGGCTCTAACCACTGGGCCATCAACCCTGCAAACATCATGTACCCAGCAGCACTAGGCATCTCTCATTATGTGAGGACATAATGTGGCTGTGGTGTGAATTTTGACTTGCTTCCCACGCGGTGGGCTAAAATAACACAGGTTCGATCCCCGGCTAGCTGCAGTTTGCTAATTGCTTAAAAGCCACTTGTTCGTGGGATGTGATGGTGAGGTGTGGTCTTGACCCTTAATATGCCTCCCTTTGATGTATTGTTTTTATAGTTCCTTGATAATGTGAGAAGTCACGAAAGCGCTTGGAATTTCACTATTCTTTCACAGTGGTTCTTTTACATATTCTGATATCACATGTTTACTGTGGTCATATATATATATATATATATATATATATATATATATATATATATATATATATATATATATATATATATATAAGTTACTAAGAAAAAGAAGGAGGAAGCAATGGAAGGTCGAGAAATTTTAATTATATATATATATATATAATTTTTTTAAGAATAGCCTACATGTATACATTAATATACATCAATGCAACTTTACTGTTGCAGTGTGTGTGTAATAATAAATTATAATCGGAGTAAGTGCTAAACCCATTAGGGTCATACAGCACAGCAGGGAGGGAGGTGCTAATCAAGGAATATGCATACATTATGACGAGTGAGGGTCATGAGTGTGTGTGTGAGAGTAAGGGTTAGTGTGGGTAGTGGAGAGTCCAGAAAACAATTATAAAATTAAAGTTAGTGCAACAAAATAGTTTCTGTTATAAAGTCAAAGAGAGTCTGTGTGAAAGGGGGTACTTTCAGCAAGGAGGCCGGTTGAAGTGTCTTGGGGTGGTGGAAACATCGGGACAGATTGAGACACTTAAGCAACATATGGGAATCTTTACTGAAGAAACGTTTCGCCACACAGTGGCTTCATAAGTCCAATACAAATCAGAATGGTGTAAGGAGAGGAGGAGTTTGAGGTAATCAGTCCCTCAGCCTGGAGTCGAAAATACAGCATAAGGTCGTAAAAGTGGCTTATATACTGTAGTCAGGTGAGGCGAAGCAGGAGGAGGTGGGGTCATAGTGGTACCATCCACTAGTCGAAGTAGGTCTTCGTCCAAAGGTTAGACAAGGTTGAAGAATTCTTTGTAACAAGATCCCATGATGTTGCAGTGTCTGACATTATTTTTATTATTATAATCAAAAAGAAGCGCTAAGCCACAAGGGCTATACAGACAGTGTCTGACAGATGTTGCATAAGTGCCTCAATCTTCAACTTTTCGGTTTTAAACCATTTATCACATCGGAACAGAATTTTGCATGCCGACTGATAGACAGGACAATCTATTAAGATATGGTGAACTGACAACAGTACTTGGCAATCCTCGAAGAGGAGTGCTGAGAGTTTTTTCACGAGATGTCCATGAATGAGATGCATGTGACCGATACGAAGGCAGCAGAGTGCAGTCTCCCAAACACGACAGAGCTGAGAAGACTGTCAGTGACCCAAACACAGTATGAGAAAGTAATTTACTTTGGACCACCTCGGATCACCGTCGTTGCTAGAGGTAGCGAAGTTGCCGAGAGATTACTGAAAAACAGTCGGAGAAATATCCCTGTACGAAATGGGGAGGTCACGAACAAACGGCAGAGAGGCTGAGTCTGCCTGTCCATTACCCGGAACATCAACGTGTCCAGGAGCCCAGCAAAAAAAAAAAAGCTGTGTTTACTAGAAATGCGGCACAACCAAAGTTGTATCTGCAGGACGATGGGAAGGGAATCAAATTTGTTGATATCTTGTAATGCACTAAAGCAGTTCGAAATGACTACGAATGACGAGGAGGACATTGAAACAATGTGTATAAGGGCCATGAGAATTACATACAGCTGTCTGATTCTAATAAATGACCTCGAATGATTTTATCAGGAAAACTACTGCATATCTAACAACACCATCAGGGTATTTAAAGCCATTAGTGTACACAGCAATACCCCGAAATGAGATGGTCAAGAAAGTGAGCGTAAAGTTAACAGTAGGCACGTAAGTTTTCACACATGGAAGTTGGGAAGACTTAGTAATATTGAAGTACGAAGAGAGGCCATGACTGACGTATGAAGACGGACTACTACTGAAGTATGAAAAATGAGGAATCACTTTTCATTCTAGAACCACACTCGCACATCGTATTGTCGAAGCTATAGTAAAATAATGACTAAAAGGATAGGCTATTTATAGAGACAGTTAAACATGAGTTGGTAATTTAGAAAGCAAAGATTTAATCTGCTCAAGGTAAATGATTTGACAATATCAGAAGCAATGGTGAAGGGCTCACCGTAATATCAAAGCCAAGTTAAGCAGATAAGAGTAAAAAGATCACCTGTAGAACTAACCTCAAGCAAACCCTGTGATCAAGTAACTTAAGAAACGTTTCGGCAGGGATAAATTCAAACATGACTCACGAAATCGTAATGACACTATTATAAACAAACCATACCACAGGTGGGGATAGAACCAGCGGTCAGAGTCATAAAACTCAAGAGTTTTATCTTGAAATTCACTCTCTGCCCGAGGGTTCTCCCCGCCCGTGGTATGGGTAGATTCAAACAGTTTTATGATAACGAGAGAGTGAGACCGAACGGCAGTTACAATCGAAGCATTCATTTATCTTTGAAATAAGTTGAAGAAAGAAAGTTTTCAAGAGGAGAGCCAAAAGATTTAGAGGATACACAACAAAACAGGCGAGCTAATATTGGAACAAACTCTGAGACACTCGTGTATCTGATTCACCACGGGAGGGAATCAGACTGAACGCAGTCCTTGTCATCAACCCGTCAATCGGTGGACAGGCAACCAAATCCTACACACAAACAAGGCAATTCCAACCTTCAAATTCTTCAGTAAGGGAATCGGCAAATACTTCTACAATACCACCAGTACGAGCACTTAGAAACATTTATTTGTAGACGGCAGCACCGCTCGCTCGGGAACCATCAGCTGCTCCTCACTGCATTGTCTTTCACCACACTGATGTCGATCAGCAAGATGACCAAGTCGTGGATGGATGAGATAAGAGTAGGGTGAAGAGGTAGAGAAAGGTAAGTATGTATGGTGAAATGGTAGGGCAGGGTGAAGAGGTAGGGAAAGGGGAGGAGGCACTGGGGGAAAGGATGAGGGGTAAGGAGGCTGGGTGAAGAGATGAATCTGGACGGGGAAGGGAACGATTCCCGCAGTTTTTAATTTAGACTTCATATATAATTTTGGAGTGAGTTAAACAAGTTAAGAAAGCCTAGGGAAAGTATGGATTTGTCAGTTAAAAACAGAGTAGGGGAGTTAGTAGATGGGGAGAGGGAGGTATTAGGAAGATGGCGAGAATATTTTGAGGAACTTTTAAATGTTGAGGAAGAAAGGGAGACGGTAATTTCATGCACTGGTCAGGGAGGTATACCATCTTTTAGGAGTGAAGAAGAGCAGAATGTAAGTGTGGGGGAGGTACGCGAGGCATTACGTAGAATGAAAGGGGGTAAAGCAGCTGGAACTGATGGGATCATGACAGAAATGTTAAAAGCAGGGTGGGATATAGTGTTGGAGTGGTTGGTACTTTTGTTTAATAAATGTATGAAAGAGGGGAAGGTACCTAGGGATTGGCGGAGAGCATGTATAGTCCCTTTATATAAAGGGAAAGGAGACAAAAGAGATTGTAAAAATTATAGAGGAATAAGTTTATTGAGTATACCAGGAAAAGTGTACGGTAGGGTTATAATTGAAAGAATTAGAGGTAAGACAGAATGTAGGATTGCGGATGAGCAAGGAGGTTTCAGAGTGGGTAGGAGATGTGTAGATCAAGTGTTTATATTGAAGCATATATGTGAACAGTATTTAAATAAAGGTAGGGAAGTTTTGATTGCATTTATGGATTTAGAAAAGGCATATGATAGAGTGGATAGGGGAGCAATGTGGCAGATGTTGCAAGTATATGGAATAGGTGGTAAGTTAATAAATGCTGTAAAGAGTTTTTATGAGGATAGTGAGGCTCAGGATAGGGTGTGTAGAAGAGAGGGAGACTACTTCCCGGTAAAAGTAGGTCTTAGACAGGGATGTGTAATGTCACCATGGTTGTTTAATATATTTATAGATGGGGTTGTAAAAGAAGTAAATGCTAGGGTGTTCGAGAGAGGGGTGGGATTAAATTATGGGGAATCAAATTCAAAATGGGAATTAACAGTTACTTTTTGCTGATGATACTGTGCTTATGGGAGATTCTAAAGAAAAATTGCAAAGGTTAGTGGATGAGTTTGGGAATGTGTGTAAAGGTAGAAAGTTGAAAGTGAACATAGAAAAGAGTAAGGTGATGATGGTATCAAATGATTTAGATAAAGAAAAATTGGATATCAAATTGGGGAGGAGGAGTATGGAAGAAGTGAATGTTTTCAGATACTTGGGAGTTGACGTGTCGGCGGATGGATTTATGAAGGATGAGGTTAATCATAGAATTGATGAGGGAAAAAAGGTGAGTGGTGCATTGAGGTATATGTGGAGTCAAAAAACGTTATCTATGGAGGCAAAGAAGGGAATGTATGAAAGTATAGTAGTACCAACACTCTTATATGGGTGTGAAGCTTGGGTGGTAAATGCAGCAGCGAGGAGACGGTTGGAGGCAGTGGAGATAAGATAAGATAAGAGATAAGATTTCGTTCGGATTTTTAACCCCGGAGGGTTAGCCACCCAGGATAACCCAAGAAAGTCAGTGCGTCATCGAGGACTGTCTAAGGGCAATGTGTGGTGTAAATATTATGCAGAAAATTCGGAGTGTGGAAATTAGGAAAAGGTGTGGAGTTAATAAAAGTATTAGTCAGAGGGCAGAAGAGGGGTTGTTGAGGTGGCTTGGTCATTTAGAGAGAATGGATCAAAGTAGAATGACATGGAAAGCATATAAATCTATAGGGGAAGGAAGGCGAGGTAGGGGTCGTCCTCGAAAGGGTTGGAGAGAGGGGGTAAAGGAGGTTTTGTGGGCAAGG
>NC_091298.1:23259027-23281527 GCF_038502225.1 Cherax quadricarinatus
TGGTGTACTAGTGCTGTCACTGTACTAGTGTAGTCATTGTACTAGTGCAGTCATTGTACTAGTGCAGTCATTGCACTAGTTCAGTCATTGTACTAGTGCAGTCAGTGTACTAGTGCTGTCACTGTACTAGTGCAGTCATTGTACTAGCGCAGTCATTGTACTAGTGCAGTCATTGCACTAGTTCAGTCATTGTACTAGTGCAGTGTACTAGTGCAGTCATTGTACTAGTGCAGTCATTGTACTAGTGTAGTCGTTGTACTAGTGCAGTCATTGTACTAGTGCAGTCGTTGTACTAGTGCAGTGTAACAGTGCTGTCATTGTACTAGTGCAGTGTAACAGTGCTGTCATTGTACTAGTGCAGTCATTGTACTAGTGTAGTCGTTGTACTAGTGCAGTGTAACAGTGCAGTCATTGTACTAGTGCAGTCATTGTACTAGTGCAGTCATGTACTAGTGCAGTCACTGTACTAGTGCAGTCAGTGTACTAGTGCAATCATTGTACTAGTGCAGTCATTGTACTAGAGCAGTCAGTGTACTAGTGGTCATTATACTAGTGCAGTCATTGTACTAGGGCAGTCATTGTACTAGTGCAGTCAGTGTACTAGTGCTCTCATTGCACTAGTGCAGTCATTGTACTAGTGCTGTCACTGTCCTAGTGCAGTCATTGTACTAGTGCAGTCAGTGTATTAGTGCTGTCATTGTACTAGTGCAGTCATTGTACTAGTGCAGTGTACTAGTGCTGTCATTGTACTAGTGCAGTCATTGCACTAGTGCAGTCATTGCACTAGTGCAGTGTACTTGTGCTGTCATTGTACTAATACAGTCATTGTACTAGTGCTGTGTACTAGTGCAGTGTACTAGTGCAGTCATTGCACTAGTGCTGTCATTGTACTAGTGCAGTCACTGTGCTAGTGCAGTGTACTAGTGCAGTCATTGTAATAGTGCAGTCAATGTACTAGTGCAGTCTACTAGTGCAGTCATTGTACTAGTGCAGTCTACTAGTGCAGTCATTGTACTAGTGCAGTCTACTAGTGCAGTCATTGTACTAGTGCAGTCATTGTGCTATTGGTCATTGTACTAGTGGTGTACTAGTGCAGTCATTGTACTAGTGCAGTCAGTGTACCAGTGGAGTCAGTGTACTAGTGCATTGTACTAATGCAGTGTACTAGTGCAGTGTACTAGTGCATTGTACTAGTGCAGTGTACTAGTGCATTGGACTAGTGCAGTGCATTGTACTAGTGCAGTCATTGTACAAGGGCAGTCATTGTACTAGTGCAGTCATTGTACTAGTGCAGTGTACTAATGCAGTCACTGTACTAGTGCATTGAACTAGTGCAGTGTACTAGTGCAGTCCTTGTTCTAGTGCAGTGTACTAGTGCAGTCATTATAGTAGTGCAGTCATTGTACTAGTGCAGTCAGTGTACTAGTCCAATCATTGTACTAGTGCAGTCACTGTACTAGAGGTCATTGTACTAGTGCAGTCATTGCACTAGTGCAGTGTACTAGTCCAATCATTGTACTAATGCAGTCATTGTACTAGTGGTCATTGTACTAGTGCAGCCATTGTACTAGTGCAGTCTTTGTACTAGTGCAGTTAGTGTACTAGTGCAGTCAGTGTACTAGTGCAGTCATTGTACTAGTGCAATCAGTGTACTAGTGCAGTCATTGTACTAGTGCAGTCATTGTACTAGTGCAGTGTACTAGCGCAATCATTGTACTAGTGCAATCATTTTACTAGTGCAGTCATTGTACTAGTGCAGCCAGTGTACTTGTGCAGTCATTGTACAAGTGCAGTGCACTAGTGCAGTCATTGTACTAGTGCAGTCCGTGTACTAGTGCAGTGTACTAGTGCAGCCAGTGTACTTGTGCAGTCATTGTACAAGTGCAGTGTACTAGTGCAGTCAGTGTACTAGTGCAGTGTACTAGTGCAGTGTACTAGTGCAGTGTACTTGTGCAGTGTACTAGTGCAGCGTACTTGTGCAGTGTACTAGTGCAGTGTACTAGTGCAGTGTACTAGTGCAGTGTACTAGTGCAGTGTACTTGTGCAGTGTACTAGTGCAGTGTACTAGTGCAGTGTACTAGTGCAGTGTACTTGTGCAGTGTACTAGTGCAGTGTACTTGTGCAGTGTACTAGTGCAGTGTACTTGTGCTGTGTACTAGTGCAGTGTACTAGTGCAGTGTACTTGTGCAGTGTAGTAATGCAGTGTGCTAGTGCAGTGTACTAGTGAAATCAGTGTACTAGTGCAGTGTACTAGTGAAGTCATCGTATTAGTGCAGTCAGTGTACTAGTGCAGTGTACTAGTGCAGTCATTGTACTAGTGCAGTCACTGTACTAGTGCAGTCATTGCACTAGTGCAGTCATCGTATTAGTGCAGTCATTGTACTAGTGCAGTCATTATACTAGTGCAGTCATAGTATTAGTGCAGTCATTGTACTAGTGCAGTCAGTGTACTAGTGCAGTCAGTGTACTAGTGCAGTCAGTGTACTAGTGCAGTCAGTGTACTAGTGCAGTCAGTGTACTAGTGAAATCATTGTACTAGTGCAGTCATTGTACTAGTGCAGTCAGTGTACTAGTGCAGTCAGTGTACTAGTGCTGTCGTTGAACTAGTGCAATCATTGTACTAGTGCAGTCAGTGTACTAGTGAAATCATTGTACTAGTGCAGTCATTGTACTAGTGCAGTCAGTGTACTAGTGCAGTGTACTAGTGCTGTCATTGTACTAGTGGTCATTGTACTAGTGCAGTTGGTGTACTAGTGCTGTCACTGTACTAGTGTAGTCATTGTACTAGTGCAGTCATTGTACTAGTGCAGTCATTGCACTAGTTCAGTCATTGTACTAGTGCAGTCAGTGTACTAGTGCTGTCACTGTACTAGTGCAGTCATTGTACTAGCGCAGTCATTGTACTAGTGCAGTCATTGCACTAGTTCAGTCATTGTACTAGTGCAGTCATTGTACTAGTGCAGTCATTGTACTAGTGCAGTCATTGTACTAGTGTAGTCGTTGTACTAGTGCAGTCATTGTACTAGTGCAGTCGTTGTACTAGTGCAGTGTAACAGTGCTGTCATTGTACTAGTGCAGTGTAACAGTGCTGTCATTGTACTAGTGCAGTCATTGTACTAGTGTAGTCGTTGTACTAGTGCAGTGTAACAGTGCAGTCATTGTACTAGTGCAGTCATTGTACTAGTGCAGTCATGTACTAGTGCAGTCATTGTACTAGTGCAGTCAGTGTACTAGTGCAATCATTGTACTAGTGCAGTCATTGTACTAGAGCAGTCAGTGTACTAGTGGTCATTATACTAGTGCAGTCATTGTACTAGGGCAGTCATTGTACTAGTGCAGTCAGTGTACTAGTGCTCTCATTGCACTAGTGCAGTCATTGTACTAGTGCTGTCATTGTACTAGAGCAGTCATTGTACTAGTGCAGTGTACTAGTGCTGTCATTGTACTAGTGCAGTCATTGCACTAGTGCAGTCATTGCACTAGTGCAGTGTACTTGTGCTGTCATTGTACTAATACAGTCATTGTACTAGTGCTGTGTACTAGTGCAGTGTACTAGTGCAGTCATTGCACTAGTGCTGTCATTGTACTAGTGCAGTCACTGTGCTAGTGCAGTGTACTAGTGCAGTCATTGTAATAGTGCAGTCAATGTACTAGTGCAGTCTACTAGTGCAGTCATTGTACTAGTGCAGTCTACTAGTGCAGTCATTGTACTAGTGCAGTCTACTAGTGCAGTCATTGTACTAGTGCAGTCATTGTGCTATTGGTCATTGTACTAGTGGTGTACTAGTGCAGTCATTGTACTAGTGCAGTCCGTGTACCAGTGGAGTCAGTGTACTAGTGCATTGTACTAATGCAGTGTACTAGTGCAGTGTACTAGTGCATTGTACTAGTGCAGTGTACTAGTGCATTGTACTAGTGCAGTGCATTGTACTAGTGCAGTCATTGTACAAGGGCAGTCATTGTACTAGTGCAGTCATTGTACTAGTGCAGTGTACTAATGCAGTCACTGTACTAGTGCATTGAACTAGTGCAGTGTACTAGTGCAGTCCTTGTTCTAGTGCAGTGTACTAGTGCAGTCATTATACTAGTGCAGTCATTGTACTAGTGCAGTCAGTGTACTAGTCCAATCATTGTACTAGTGCAGTCACTGTACTAGAGGTCATTGTACTAGTGCAGTCATTGTACTAGTGCAGTGTACTAGTCCAATCATTGTACTAATGCAGTCATTGTACTAGTGGTCATTGTACTAGTGCAGTCTTTGTACTAGTGCAGTTAGTGTACTAGTGCAGTCAGTGTACTAGTGCAGTCATTGTACTAGTGCAATCAGTGTACTAGTGCAGTCATTGTACTAGTGCAGTCATTGTACTAGTGCAGTGTACTAGGGCAATCATTGTACTAGTGCAATCATTTTACTAGTGCAGTCATTGTACTAGTGCAGCCAGTGTACTTGTGCAGTCATTGTACAAGTGCAGTGCACTAGTGCAGTCATTGTACTAGTGCAGTCCGTGTACTAGTGCAGTGTACTAGTGCAGCCAGTGTACTTGTGCAGTCATTGTACAAGTGCAGTGTACTAGTGCAGTCAGTGTACTAGTGCAGTCAGTGTACTAGTGCAGTCATTGTACTAGTGCAGTGTACTAGTGCAGTCATTGTACTAGTGCAGTCAATGTACTAGTGCAGTCAGTGTACTAGTGCAGTCAGTGTACTAGTGCAGTGTACTAGTGCAGTCAGTGTACTAGTGCAGTGTACTAGTGCAGTCAGTGTACTAGTGCAGTCAGTGTACTAGTGCAGTCAGTGTACTAGTGCAGTCAATGTACTAGTGCAGTCAGTGTACTAGTGCAGTCAGTGTACTAGTGCAGTCAGTGTACTAGTGCAGTCAGTGTACTAGTGCAGACAATGTACTAGTGCAGTCAGTGTACTAGTGCAGTCAGTGTACTAGTGCAGTCAGTGTACTAGTGCAGTCAATGTACTAGTGCAGTCAGTGTACTAGTGCAGTCAGTGTACTAGTGCAGTCAGTGTACTAGTGCAGTCAGTGTACTAGTGCAGTCAGTGTACTAGTGCAGTCAGTGTACTAGTGCAGTCAGTGTACTAGTGCAGTCAATGTACTAGTGCAGTCAGTGTACTAGTGCAGTCAGTGTACTAGTGCAGTCAATGTACTAGTGCAGTCAGTGTACTAGTGCAGTCAGTGTACTAGTGCAGTCAGTGTACTAGTGCAGACAATGTACTAGTGCAGTCAGTGTACTAGTGCAGTCAGTGTACTAGTGCAGTCAGTGTACTAGTGCAGTCAATGTACTAGTGCAGTCAGTGTACTAGTGCAGTCAGTGTACTAGTGCAGTCAGTGTACTAGTGCAGTCAGTGTACTAGTGCAGTCAGTGTACTAGTGCAGTCAGTGTACTAGTGCAGTCAATGTACTAGTGCAGTCAGTGTACTAGTGCAGTCAATGTACTAGTGCAGTCAGTGTACTAGTGCAGTCAGTGTACTAGTGCAGTCAGTGTACTAGTGCAGTCAATGTACTAGTGCAGTCAGTGTACTAGTGCAGTCAATGTACTAGTGCAGTCAGTGTACTAGTGCAGTCAATGTACTAGTGCAGTCAGTGTACTAGTGCAGTCAGTGTACTAGTGCAGTCAGTGTACTAGTGCAGTCAGTGTACTAGTGCAGTCAGTGTACTAGTGCAGTCAATGTACTAGTGCAGTCAGTGTACTAGTGCAGTCAATGTACTAGTGCAGTCAGTGTACTAGTGCAGTCAGTGTACTAGTGCAGTCAGTGTACTAGTGCAGTCAATGTACTAGTGCAGTCAGTGTACTAGTGCAGTCAATGTACTAGTGCAGTCAGTGTACTAGTGCAGTCAATGTACTAGTGCAGTCAGTGTACTAGTGCAGTCAATGTACTAGTGCAGTCAGTGTACTAGTGCAGTCAGTGTACTAGTGCAGTCAGTGTACTAGTGCAGTCAGTGTACTAGTGCAGTCAGTGTACTAGTGCAGTCAGTGTACTAGTGCAGTCAGTGTACTAGTGCAGTCAGTGTACTAGTGCAGTCAGTGTACTAGTGCAGTCAGTGTACTAGTGCAGTCAGTGTACTAGTGCAGTCAGTGTACTAGTGCAGTCAATGTACTAGTGCAGTCAGTGTACTAGTGCAGTCAATGTACTAGTGCAGTCAGTGTACTAGTGCAGTCAGTGTACTAGTGCAGTCAGTGTACTAGTGCAGTCAATGTACTAGTGCAGTCAGTGTACTAGTGCAGTCAATGTATTAGTGCAGTCAGTGTACTAGTGCAGTCAATGTACTAGTGCAGTCAGTGTACTAGTGCAGTCAATGTACTAGTGCAGTCAGTGTACTAGTGCAGTCAATGTACTAGTGCAGTCAGTGTACTAGTGCAGTCAGTGTACTAGTGCAGTCAGTGTACTAGTGCAGTCAATGTACTAGTGCAGTCAGTGTACTAGTGCAGTCAATGTACTAGTGCAGTCAGTGTACTAGTGCAGTCAATGTACTAGTGCAGTCAGTGTACTAGTGCAGTCAATGTACTAGTGCAGTCAGTGTACTAGTGCAGTCAGTGTACTAGTGCAGTCAGTGTACTAGTGCAGTCAATGTACTAGTGCAGTCAGTGTACTAGTGCAGTCAATGTACTAGTGCAGTCAGTGTACTAGTGCAGTCAGTGTACTAGTGCAGTCAGTGTACTAGTGCAGTCAGTGTACTAGTGCAGTCAGTGTACTAGTGCAGTCAATGTACTAGTGCAGTCAGTGTACTAGTGCAGTCAATGTACTAGTGCAGTCAGTGTACTAGTGCAGTCAGTGTACTAGTGCAGTCAGTGTACTAGTGCAGTCAATGTACTAGTGCAATCAGTGTACTAGTGCAGTCAGTGTACTAGTGCAGTCAGTGTACTAGTGCAGTCAGTGTACTAGTGCAGTCAGTGTACTAGTGCAGTCAGTGTACTAGTGCAGTCAATGTATTAGTGCAGTCAGTGTACTAGTGCAGTCAGTGTACTAGTGCAGTCAGTGAACTAGTGCAGTCAATGTACTAGTGCAGTCAGTGTACTAGTGCAGTCAATGTACTAGTGCAGTCAGTGTACTAGTGCAGTCAGTGTACTAGTGCAGTCAGTGTACTAGTGCAGTCAGTGTACTAGTGCAGTCAGTGTACTAGTGCAGTCAGTGTACTAGTGCAGTCAGTGAACTAGTGCAGTCAATGTACTAGTGCAGTCAGTGTACTAGTGCAGTCAGTGTACTAGTGCAGTCAGTGTACTAGTGCAGTCAGTGTACTAGTGCAGTCAGTGTACTAGTGCAGTCAGTGAACTAAGGCGACGTGTTGATACTCTCAAACAACGGGTCAAAAGTCCTGTCAGTCCACTCAGTTGTTACGTTCCATCATTAGAACGCTCCAGCACAGTATCCCGTGAATTAGGATGAACAAGAGCTGGGACTCATCAATGGCTGCAGCTCCGGCGCCACGCTTTTCCATATAAACGTGTTATATGTAAGTAACATTTTTAATGAAGTTCATATATGTAATATTTGAACTTCAAAATATTTGATCTTAACCTAAAACAAAGATACCGACAATCACATGAAATGCTTCACACATCAGTTTGCAAGGTGAAAACATCAGCTACGTCAAATCTTACAGATACCTTGGTGTAGACGTACCTTTCACTAAATCTATGGTACTACAACTGAATAAGAAATGCAAAGATAGGATATTGCTCTAAGAGGTCTTGCTGGCTACCATCTATAGTGCTAACGTGAGAAAAGTGAGAATGATGTTCAAATTGTATATCAGAACGTTAACTGATTATGCTGGGTTCCTGTTAATGCTAACTCTTGAAACTATTGCAAAATGAAACCCTCAGAATTATTTCTGGAAAGACCTTGATAGTCCTAGTATCAGTTATAGAATAACCGAGATTAACATTATAATAAATATTAGAACGTTAAGAAATAAACCAGTTACTGTTACCACAAATCTTGCTAAATGTCAGTAAGTAAATAAGTACAAATAGAAACGAACTGTTAACAAATGGATGCATAGAGAGTTCCATAACCTGCATGACTGGTGTCTCTGCAGATAGGGAGCAGTTCACCCCTCCACGGAAATGTATTTATTTATTATCACATATATTAAAGCCCCTCCAAAGCTCATTATTAGTAATCCCTTCCTTAAAACAGACAAGCAACTGCTCTTGAGCAGTTGCTTGTCTAAATATATACTGTACACCGACGGATGTAAGCAGGCTTCTACTGGCAGGGCTGCATCTGCTCTTGTTGTAACCCTCCTAGACAAAACCTATAACAACCATGCTGAGTTATGAATAACACTTGTACTAGGCTTGTTCGCTGCAAGTTAAATTTGTTTCCCATCCCAACGAAAAGAAAATTAACTTATGATACTGAGAATGACTCCTTGATCATTACCGATTCTGTCATCACAGAAGGCACCTGACTCACAAAATGACTTGATATGCTCATTGCAGAAGCCCAGCAGAACTATTAAAAATTAAAGAAAAAAGGAATAAAGTACAATTTTAATTAATTAAATTACACCCATAATTACTTCTACATGATAAAAGTTGATAAATTAACCAAAGAAAGTCCCATGAAAGAAAATGTAGAATATAACTTGTGAAGTCGATCTATAATTCTGGTAACATGAACGTGAGTAAGCATATTTAGGAAGAAATTTTCAGTGCAAGCAGATTGACTGACGTTGTAGAAGCTAGACTTAGCCTTGGTTACAAGTACTTTGGCAGTCTGGCAGACACAGATGATCAAAATAAATGCAATGTATGTAGTCAGTCCTATGGTCACTCTCTAGAACACTTTGTGCTTGACTGCTCAAGCAATAAGAAATATAGAGATAGTGTAATAACCTGTGATGCATCACGGTATCTTATTAAGATATAAGATACCAGACATAAGTAAATATCATAAATCTGCTTGCAACATATAAGACATCCTGTAAAAATACATCCAGAGGTGCTCCTCCTAATCCTTTTGGGGCCTAGTTCCTAGGCCTTTTGTGTGTCTATATGCTATTGCGCTACCGTCTACAGGATGGATATGGTGTGTACAATAAGCTAGGCGATTGGCGGGAAAATTTAAATCTTATACAATGACTTACAGTATATGGCTGCAAACGCACACAAATGAAAATATCTAACATAACATCAGGTAAGTTCTAAGAAGTTTACTTAGGTTGCCCTCAAACTTTAAAGTTAGAGAAAAAATCTGAATGAACAATTTTAGTGGCACTTAACAAAACAGCCAGTTTATTAATTTAATTTAAGAAATCCGTCAAAACAATATCATTTTGGATCTGAATGACGAACTGTTGATAATAACGAAGAAAAGACACTATGAAGAAAAACATTTAAGCCTAACAGAAAATGTTCTTGAATTTCTGTACACTCTTGCTATTTTAAACTTAAAGTAGTTGGAAAGGAGATCTTGTTCTTGGCTGCCCAGAGGCGAAAAATTATAGTTCTTGAGGCAGCTTTCCATGTTTACTTTTGCCAGACATCAGCGGTAAGGTAAGTTAAGAAGTGAAGTGCTTCAAAGTGCTTCCATTAACTATTTTTCCTGGAGGGCTTCAGGACGGGTTAATCAATCAAGAAGCTTTGCCACTTGACCTAACTTATCCTCACCGGTAATGTACACACATACACACACGCACACGGACGGTATAGACGCACATACACGGTACACAATCCCACAGGTCAAGTGTCTTATCGACAAGTGCCTTAGACAAAATTGTAAAACACACACACACACACACACACACACACACACACACACACACACACACACACACACACACACACACACACACACACAGTACAAATAGGTGAGTACGTACACATAAATACGCGCTGATCAAATGTAAGTAATGGATATTATGAGTCAAGTAAAGAACGTTTACCGAGTGAGGTGTTACTGATGGAATGAAGACTAGTGTAGTTCAGTGTTTGATCGAGTGTGTGACATGGAGTGAAGTCGTAAGCCTATCAACATAGATTTCCAAACCTCCCACTACAAGCCTCTATTTTGGCCCCAAAGTCTTTCACAATCTGTCGGTCTTTCGTAATCACTCAGGCTGACTAAAACATTTTCCCCTCCCATCACTCACAAACTACGGCCTGGAAGGACTGAATCCTTGTCACCCTCTTTTTCCTGGCTCGTAGGTACCAACTTGACCGACAGCTACCAAGATTGGTACATACGTAAATATAAGAAGGCTAGAATAATGTATCCTTGGCATCTACTGGTGTAGTGCTACTCTTCACTAAGTAGGAAAGGGAACGTTTGTTGACCTACAGCGGTAATTCGTTCCATGCCGTCGTGGAAGAGCAAGTTACTACATACATGTATTTTTTTATTATTAACACATCGGCCGTCTCCCACCAAGGCAGGGTGGCCCGAAAAAGAAAAACTTCCAACATCATTCACTCCATCACTGTCTTGCCAGAGGACACTGTACTTCTCATCTCCAGGACTCAAGTCCGGCCTGTCGGTTTCCCTGAATCCCTTGATAAATGTTACCTTGCTTACACTCCAACAGCACGTCAAGTTCTAAAAACCATTTATCTCCATTCACTCCTCTCAAACACGCTGACGAATGCTTGCTGGAAGTCCAAGCCCCTCGCACACAAAACCTCCTTTACCCCCTCCCTCCATCCTTTCCAAGTCCCACTCCTACCCTACCTTACCTCCACTACGGATTTATACACTCTCGAAGTCATTCTACATTGTTCCATCCTCCTTACATATCCGAATCACCTCAACAACCCCTCCTCAGCCGTCTCAATAATAGTTTTGGAAATCTCGCACCTCCTCCTAATTTCCAAACTACGAATTTTCTGCATTATATTCACACCACACATTGCCCTCAGACATGACATCTCCACTGCCTCCAGCCTTCTCCTTGTTGCAACATTCACCACCCATGCTTCACACTCATATAAGAGCGTTGGTATAACTATACTCTCATACATTCCCCTCTTTGCTTCCATGGACAAAGTTATGTCTCCACAGACTCCCAAGTGCACCACTCCCCTTTTTCCCTCATCAATTCTATGATTCACCTCATCCTTCACAGACCTATCTGCTGACACATCCACTCCTAAATATCTGAATACATTCACCTCCTCCATACTCTCTCCCTCCAATCTGATATCCAATCTTTCGTCACCTATTTTTTTTGTTATCTTCATCTCCTTACTCTTTCCTACATTCATTTTTAATTTTTTTCTTTTACATACCCTACCAAACTCATCCACCAACCTCTGCAACTTCTCTTCAAAATCTCCCAAAAGCACAGTGCCATCAACAAAGATCAACTGTGACAACTCCCACTTTGTGTTAGATTCTTCATCTTTTAACCCCACACCACTTGTCAACACCTGAGCTTTCACTTCTCTTACAACCTCATCTATAAATATATTCAACAACCACGGTGACATCACACATCCTTGTGTAAGGCATACTTTTACTGGGAAATAATCTCCCTCTCTCCTACGTTTCGCTCTCTAGGAGCCAAAGCTCCTGGAGGCGAAACGTTGCCACAATGTCACATTAGCTGAATATGTCCTTTTATCTAAAAATTTACTACACAGCCGCCAGTCTTCCATCACAGCAAACAACCAGCATCCGGAGAAGCAAGCAACACAATCTTTTCATCTGTCTTCTGAGAGAACATCCACTAAGATACAACACTGCAGCAGTCTTCACTGTGTCAATACCAGCACCAGCGACGTAATTCCAGCGATTTTTCAGCCTGACAGAATTGGGAGGCTGCAAATTCTTCCGCTTTCCCTTTCCACGCATGACCCACAAGATTCATTGTTTCCTCACATCTCAGCCTGCAGCATCTGCCAGTTTTGTGTTTTGTGCAGTTGCAACCCCCAGCCTCTACTGTAGATGTGATACTAGAGTTTCAGCGTTTGTGAAACTGCAATGTGGTATTGTGAACTGACTCGCATCTGTGTAGCCCCAGGCTAGCTTCCCCACACACCTGTGTTGCCGCCTGCACAGCCTGCTGACCTGTTTTTTAACAATCCGTAGCCTGCAGCAGCCCCGCGTCCAGCCACCAAAACATTCCTCCAGGCGGCTTTGTTGTGAGCCCCCCCCAAAAAAAAATATGTAAAGGATTCGAACACTTTTTGCAAGCAAATGGAATGAAACACAGTGGAAAGATAGTATCCCTGACACCAAGGATAGTATTCCAGACACCAATGATAGTATTCCTGGCACCAATGATAGTCCTGGCACCAATGATAGTATTCCTGGCACCAAGGATAGTATTAACACCAAGGATATTATTCCTGGCACCAAGGATAGTATTCCTGGAACCAATAGTATTTTTGGCACCAAGGATAGTATTCATGGCACCAAGGATAGTATTCCTGGCACTAACGATAGTATTCACGGCACCGAGCACAGTATACCTGGCATCAAGGATAATATTACTGGTAGCAAGGATAGTATTCCTGGCACCAAGGATAGTATTCCTGGTAGCAAGGATAGTATTCCTGGCAGCAAGGGTAGTATTCATGGCAGCAAGGATAGTATTCCTGGCACCAAGCGTAATATTCCTGGCACCAAGGATAGTATTCCTGGCACCAAGCATAGTATTCCTGGCACCAAGGATAGTATTCCTGGCACCAAGCGTAGTATTCCTGGCACCAAGGATAGTATTCCTGGCACCAAGATAATATTCCTGGCAGCAAGGATATTATTTCTGGCACCAAGCATAGTATTCCTGGCAGCAAGGATATTATTTCTGGCACCAAGCATAGTATTCCTGGCAGCAAGGATATTATTTCTGGCACCAAGCATAGTATTCCTGGCAGCAAGGATATTATTTCTGGCACCAAGCATCGTATTCCTGGCAGCAAGGATATTATTTCTGGCACCAAGCATAGTACTCCTGGCAGCAAGGATATTATTTCTGGCACCAAGCATAGTACTCCTGGCAGCAAGGATATTATTTCTGGCACCAAGCACAGTATTCCTGGCAGCAAGGATAGTATCCCTGGTAGCAACGCACACAGCCAGTGTGCTACCTACACTCTCTTTGCAACTTATCCATCCAGTACCCACCCACATTCTTATACTTTCCGCACTATTCATCGGCGACGTGTGAAAGATGGTTTATTGGGAGCAGTGATTTGGTAAAGGGCTTTCAAAGTGGAGCTGGTAGTAGAATAGCTACATGCTCTGCTGACCAATATTTGACGCTGCTAGTTACTAGCTGGCACACTAGCCTCCTGCAGCGCCACTTATTCTGAAGACAACATCAGAGTCAGCCTCCTCGGTAAGGTCTTCACCAGACACACTGAAGTGTACTGAGGCTGTAATAAAGGAGTTTGCACATTCACGTGACTCTAGGATAGGTGGGAAAGGCCTAGCTAGCCTTGAGGTACCTAGCACCCCCAGGCTAGGTGTATCTAGTGCTGTCAGCCTTTAGAGGTCTTGCAATACTCCTGCAACCATCGTCACTTCTCAAACTATTATAAGGTTGAGGAGCAGCACCCTCATGGTGCGATAAATTTTCTAGATTTATCAAAACATTTGTAGTACTTATATAAGTGTTAGTCTCAACCATTTATTACGATTTAAAGTCTAATAATTACCATAATTTTCCTTGCTAAACTGCAAAACTTTTTTTGTATCTCCAGTTGTTGTAGTTAATTGGACTATTGCTGTTCAACATCTGAAGAGCAGGAAAACATTTGCTCTGATTTTATTTTGTGCCAACAGTCGAAACTGATGACCTGGTGGCTAGAGCTCTCGCTTCACACGGCGAGGGGTCTGAGTTCGGTTCCCAGCGAGGGTAGAAACATTGGGCGTGTTTCTTTACACCTGTTATCTGTGTTCACCCATCAGTACAATGGGTATCTGGGTGTTAGTCAACTGGTGTGGGTCGCATCCTGGGACACTGACCTAATTTGCCAGAAATGCTCAGCATAACAAGGGGCTTTCTATATACGAAGTAGTATGTCACTGATGTCAGCTAGGCCTGTAACCATGTACATGTACTTGTAGTAAATAACGATATTATTGTATTATTATTATATTTTTAGATATTGTATGTTTGTGTTCAGCTTTTCCAGGCACCGGTGAGGATCTAGGGCGATCATGTCTGTTTTCCAGGATATTCTGATAGTTCTTAGTCTATTTTGTCCCAGTCAATTATATGGTTGTTAAAGTTAAACTTACTGAACATTAATTCTCTTATATTGGTGTTGTACTTCACTAACCCTGAGTTTATACTCGTACTTCTATGATGTTGTGGGCAAAATATATTATTTTTGCAACTGTTATGTTTCTGATTAGTTTCTCGCTGTTTGTGGAGATCAAATGCAGTGTATTTTCACTTCTAGCGAGATAAATTATCTGTTGGTTGAATGTGAAGTTTTCACAAAGCCTCATCAGTTTCCTGGTATGTACCTGTTGAACCACTGTGCTTCCACGAACTATTTCTAGTATAATATTGTGATGAACCATAGTCCATTTTACATACGAAATGTTGCAATCACCAAGGAGGATAATATTTGGTGTGGGATTTTCCTTCCTTTCAAGACAGCTATCTTCCTTATCCGATCTGTGGTTTATATACAATAATAATTACCAGATCCCTGTATTCTACTTTAATACCTAGAACTTTTGTATCATTCGATGAATTCAGCAATTTTGTGCAAAAAAAAAAAAGTATCTTTCACACACAGTCCTACTCCTCCCCGTGACCTATTAATTCTATCACATCTATACATACAGTTTTTCTTATCGTTATCACATCGTCCAAAACATCCCTTGTATATTTTTCTGTAAATGTTCCAAACATGGCGGAGTTCACTTCTGTGAGGAGCCCATTAATATTCATCAAGTTTGTCATTTTTATTTGAATGTTTGCAAAAAGAAAGCAGGATTTACCATCTGAGATGTTTAGGTGTATGTCCCACTCATACCCAGCTCACCTGCAGTTTATGCCACTCATACCCAGCTCACCTGCAGTTTATGCCACTCATACCCAGCTCACCTGCAGTTTATGCCACTCATACCCAGCTCACCTTCATTATGCCTCCAACCATGATCAACTCACCTGCAGTATGGGTTTGGGAAGGTGTCTGTCATCCTCCTCGGTGATCTGAGTCTCCACCAAGGGCCTGGAGAAGCTGGGTGTCAGATCGTTGACATCTCTGACGCGCACCAGCACGCGCGCGAACGCTCTCTCCTCCCCAGCCTGCGCGCTCACTATCATCTCGTACTGCAGGAGAGTAGGTTCAGACAGATCAACGTGCAGCTAAAATGAATCCTAAGATAGGTCAATGTAGGTCAACGTACTGATGGAAAGGTCAATATATTAAAAAAGAGCATGTCAAGGAGAGTACATCATTGTACTGAAGGAAAGTACATCATTGTACTGAAGAAGAGTACATCCCTGTACAGTGCATATCGGTACGATGATCAAGGCAGGTCAACATAACAGGTCGAGGTAGACAGGTCAGCATCATAGGTCAAGGTAGCGCTTCTTTTTGATTATAATAATAATATAGGTCAAGGCTGACAGATCAACATTATACGTCATGGCTGACAGATCAACATTATAAGTCAAGGCTGACAAATCAATATTATAGATCAAGGCTGACAGATCAACATTATAGGTCAAGGCAGACAGATCAACATTATAAGTCAAGGCTGACAAATCAATATTATAGATCAAGGCTGACAGATCAACATTATAGGTCAAGGCAGACAGATCAACATTATAGGTCAAGGCAGACAGATCAACATTATAGGTCAAGGCAGACAGATCAACATTATAGGTCAAGGCAGACAGATCAACATTATAGGTCAAGACTGACAGACAAACATTATAGGTCAAGGTTGACAGATCATCATTATAGGTCAACGTTGAGAGACCAACATTATAGCAGGTCAAGTCAGGCAGGCAGGTCAACATAACAGGTCAACACAGCATGTCAATATAGTGCTTCTTCTCTGCCCCTGACGTTTATTGCATCAGTTATATTCATGAGGGAAGCACAAAGCCCGTAGGGGGTTACACAGTACTTGGAGTGGGGGGTAGAGGGTACAAGATGTGATCAGGTATGAACCCAGGAAAGAATAACTCCAATTCCTTGAATCAAATGCCCCTCACCAGCATCGAAGAATCATGTTGACAAATCTTGTGTAAGTAAGGATTGCTGCTTAAGTGGGATTGAAAGTCTATCGACTACACGATGGTCATTAAAGCTCCACGTAACCTCACCACTAGACAAGAATATTTTAATCACGAAAACAGGGTTTAAAAATGAACTCCCAGCATATATACGCTGGGATTTAGGTGTTAGTTAGTTACCATTTTGTCCTAGGCACATGTCGATTAGACACTAGGCCTGTTGTATAAGCGTGTGTGCGTGTGTGTGTGTGTTGTGTGTGTGTGTGTGTGTGTGTGTTTCGTGTGTGTGTGTGTGTGTGTGTGTGTGTGTGTGTGTGTGTGTGTGTGTGTGTGTGTGTGTGTGTGTGTGTGTGTGTATGTGTGTGTGTGTGTGTGTGTGTGTGTGTGTGTGTGTTTGTGTGTGTGTGTGTGTATGTGTGTGTGTGTGTGTGTGTGTGTGTGTGTGTGTGTGTGTGTGTGTGTGTGTGCGCGCGCGCAGGACAAGCATACTTAAGATCGCCCGTCTGCGATTGTTTGCATATGCATAAGATATATATATATATATATATATATATATATATATATATATATATATATATATATATATATATATATATATATATATATATATATATATATATATATATATATATATAAGAGAGAGAGAGAGAGAGAGAGAGAGAGAGAAACCAAGGACCACAGGGCGACCAGCTTTCTCTTTCAGAGACTCAGTGTTGCGATCCAGAGAGGAAATGCCTGCAGCATTCTGGGCACGCGGCCCACCGCAGGGGAGCTGGACGAAGTATTCGAGATGTAGCTCTGAGTTACCTATGTTGTTTTACTTTCTGTTGTATTTTTGTGAATGTTTGGCCAATGTATTTTTGTCTTTAAATAAAACATACTTGAAATATAGGGGGTGGAAGGAGAAAATTCTGAAACAGCTTCAGGGAAAGCCTTGAGTTTTCCATGAAGCAAGTTTATTCTTTTCTCTGAGGATGAGGGTCCCTATGACAGTTCTAGAGGTGGTACCTCCCTATATTATATATAATATATATATATATATATATATATATATATATATATATATATATATATATATATATATATATGTATATATATATGTATATATATATATATATATATATATATATATATATATATATATATATATATATATATATATATATATATGGGGAAGTGGAAAAGAATCTTTCCTCCGTAAGCCATGCATGTCATATGAGGCGACTAACATGCTCAGAGCAATGGGCTAGTAACCCCTACTCCTGCAGAAAATACTAGAAAAGTGAAGAAGAAAAACTTTATAAAACTGGAATGCTTGAATGTGTAGACAGCCTGTACTGTCTGCACAGACAGCCCATGCTGTCTGCCAGCTTAGTTCATATTTCGCACCACTCAAGTGTTGCCCTCTGTAGCCAGGCCTCTCGGTGGGCATGCCAGCCTGCCTGCCCTTGCCTCTGCCTCACTCACACAGCGGCCTAGCAGCAAGACACAAGTACTCCCAGCTCTCTCTCGTGGGATGGCCCTGCCCGGGCCATGGGCACAAACACACAAGCCTGTGTACCCACCACGACTTAACAATAAACAAAGAAGCCTCCGAAGACGTATCATTTAACCACCCGCTACCAGAACACCAAATAAACCTTTTTTTTATAAATGGTGGAAAGCGGTGGTCGCAGCAGTTGTTTGCCCAGAGAGAGGAAGGAAGAGGTATGAAGTCATCTTCACTTCATCATCCCATACAAGAAGCATCCGTCTCTCAACGAGTTATCCTGATGTCGTGTCTGCACTTTTGAGCATCCAGACACAGGTACAAGCAGGATCCAGCCGAAATTTGCCGAAATTCTCCGAGAATTGTGACCCCACGCTGTTTCTCAAGTCACGTGTTCAGCGTCACTTGTATGTTGTTGCTGTTGTTGTTCCGCTCAGCACAGCTATTTCAGCAAGACAGAGGTGAGTTTTGTGGTGATTTCTGCGTCCAGTGTGAGCTTCTCCACGTGTTTGTGGGAGGAGGAGGAGAGGAAGTGGCTGTTCCTCACCTTGCCCATGCTCGCCCTACTCACGCTCACCCGTCTACCATACACTCACCACTGCCCACTCCCTCTGCTGTGTTTTCTGCTGTTTTCTGTGTGATTCATTGCCAGAACTGTGTATCTGAGTGCCCGAGGCCACTCGAAGCTACGTGGATCAGCATGCCACGTAGATCACGACACCACGTGGATCCCGACGCCACGTGGGTGTGGGCGATGTCACGTAGATCTACCAGCCACGTGAGTTACCAGATGTCCCAGGCCACATGCTGTGGTCTGCTGCCCACATCGACGTCACCCACGATGCTGCCCGACTTCATGACGTCACGATGTCTGCTGACGTCACCTCGAGATGTCTGCTGACGTCACAGTGCTGCTGACGTCATCACGCCTGACATCACATGATGTCACCATCGAGTGTTCAGTAATTATTAAAATATTGTCGAGAAGACTAAGAGAAGATATATGTCGTGTGTTAATTAATTCCTCTCAGTCAGTGTTCTCACATTTTAGTATGTCTTAGAGTCAGTTTTATGCACAGAAAAGCATCATTTGCTAGTTTATGCCATGTTGTACCGCGGGTGTGTAAAGTTTCCGTGTGTCCAGTGAGGTCTGAGCCAGACCTGAGTAGCACCACTGTGCTAAGTCACCCGTGTGACCAGTGTGTATGACAGCTGATGTCAGTCAGCCCCGAGTGACCGAGCCCTCTTGTACAGAAAGCTTTTATGCTCGTCGCTCGTGATGTTCTGCAGAATCGTATCTGCTACGATTCCCATCGAGATTTGTTTCACTTCACCTCCAGACCTTCAGAATGCAGTTATATGTAGAGAAACAAGTCTGGGGACGCTTAGACTAACCTCTGCTATAACTCCAACTGCCGAGAGAATGATACTCGCAAGCCGCAGTTAGCCACTGTCGGCAGGCGCTGTGTCAGCCTCGAGTTGTCACAAGCTTCAGTGAGCAGCCTGCACAAAGAAGATGTCACTTTGACTGCTAGCTCGGTCACTGCAGTCTGGTGTATGATGTTACGACTCCCAGATGTTTCGCCCAGTCGTCTCTGCCACGACTCCCTCCACAACTCGCTCCACGCTCGCCGGCAGTGACAGCCCAGCGACAGTACCAGTCGAGAAGTGTCCTACTGAGTCGCTTGCCAGAAGTCCTGCCCAGTTGCCGAGTTTTGTCGACGCCTCACTCGAGGGCACCAGCATGTCGTGCCCCAGGTTGAGTGAAACCTGCAGCGACTCCTACGATGACTGCTTCACCGTTCCAGAGGAGGCCGTAGTGATGTCTCCCGTGTTGCAGTATCTGTCCAGACGCAGGAAGGCGTGCAGTGATGCCCATCGCCGCTCACTGCCTTTGACCATGATGTTTAGCACACCCCACATGTTTTTTTCTTCCCTCCCTGTAGGAAGTTTTTTTTTTCCATGTCCATATGTATATATATGTTTTTATTTTGTGTTCTGTGCCCTGTTCCTACGAGAGAGAGACCGAGTTCCTTTTACCACCAGTATCGTCGCATCGGGACGACGCGCAGTAGGTGGCCGAGCGTATGTAGACAGCCTGTACTGTCTGCACAGACAGCCCATGCTGTCTGCCAGCTTAGTTCATATTTCGCACCACTCAAGTGTTGCCCTCTGTAGCCAGGCCTCTCGGTGGGCATGCCAGCCTGCCTGCCCTTGCCTCTGCCTCACTCACACAGCGGCCTAGCAGCAAGACACAAGTACTCCCAGCTCTCTCTCGTGGGATGGCCCTGCCCGGGCCATGGGCACAAACACACAAGCCTGTGTACCCACCACGACTTAACAATAAACAAAAAAGCCTCCGAAGACGTATCATTCACACCCCGCTTACAGCCTACCAAACAAACCCGTTATAATGTGCGTGGATGTAGTGCGGATGATAAGAAAGAGATGATTGCTAATATTATGAATGAAAAGAAGTTGAATGTCTTAGCTCTAAGCGAAACAAAGCTGAAGAGGGTAGGTGAAATTCATTGGGGAGAAATAAATGGGATTAAGTCAGGAGAGTGTCTGAGAGCGTTAGAGCTAACGAAGGAGTAGCAATAATGTTGAAGGATCAATTATGGAAGGAGAAGAGGGAATATAAATGTATAAATTCGTGGATTATGTGCATTAAAATAAGGGTTGGACGCGAAAAGTGGGTCATAATAAGTGTGTATGCACCTGGAGAAGAGAGGAGTGTAGAGGAGGGAAAGAGATTTTGAGAGATGTTAAGCGAGTGTGTAGTAATTTTTAAATTAAATGAGAGAGTAACTGTGGTATGGGACCTAAATGCTAAATTAGGAGAAACACTTAGAGGGTGTGGTAGGTAAGTTTGGGGAGCCAGATGTAAATGATAATGGGGCCCTTTGATTGAACTTTGTATAGAAAGAGGTTTGGTTGTAGGTAATGCATATTCTAAGAAAAAGAGGATAAGTATACAAGATATGATGCAGGACGTAATGACAGCAGTTTGTTGGGCTACGTATTGGCAGATAAAAGACTGTCGGGTATACTTCAGGATGCACATGTTTATAGAGGGGCCACAGATATATCAGATCACTTTTTAGTTGTAGCTACAGTGAGAGTAAAAGGCAGATGGGATAGAAGGAAAATAGAAGCAGCAGGTAAGAGGTAAAGGTTTATAAGAGAGGTAAAGGTTTATAAGCTAGAGGAGGAGGCAGTTGGGGTAAGATATAAACAACTATTGGAGGATAGATGGACTAGCGAGAGTATAGGCAATGGGGTTGAAGATGTATGGGGTTGGTTTAAAAAATGAAGAGTTAGAGTGTTCAGCAGAAGTTTGAGGTCACACGAAAGTGGGTGCGGGAGGGAAGAAGAGCGATTGGTGGAATGATGATGTAAAGAGAGTAGTAAGAGAGAAAAAGTTAGCATATGAGAGGTTTGTACAAAGTAGAAGTGATGCACGGAGGGAGGAGTATATGGAGAGGAAAAGAGAGTTTAAGAAAGTGGTGAAGCAATGTAAAAAGAGAGCAAGTGAGAGAGTGGGTAAGATGTTATCAACAAATTTTGAAGATAAAAAAAAATTTGGAGTGAGATTAATAAGTTGAGGAAGCCTAGGGAACAAATGGATCTGACTGTTAAAAATAAGAGAGGAGAGTTATAAAATGGAGAGTTAGATGTATCGGGATGATGGAGGGAATATTTTGAGGAATTGTTAAATATTAGCGAAGATAGGGAAGCTGTGATTTCGTGTATAGGGCAAGGAGGAATAACATCTTGTAGGAGTGAGGAAGAGCCAGTTGTGAGTGTGGGGGAAGTTCATGAGGCAGTGGGTAGAATGAAAGGGGGTAAAGTAACTGAGATTGGTGGAATAAAGATAGAAATATTAAAAGCAGGTGGGGATATAGTTTTGAAGTGGTTGGTGCTTTTATTTAATAAATGCATGGAAGAGGGTAAGGTACCTAGGGATTGGCAGAGAGCATGCATAGTTCCTCTGTATGAAGGCAAAGAGGACAGAAGAGAATGCAAAAATTATAGGGGAATAAGTCTGTTGAGTATACCTGGTATACTGGTATATGGTAGAGTTATTACTGAAAGAATTAAGAGTAAGACGGAGAGTAGGATACTGCAGGTGTGTAGACTAAGTGTTTACAGTGAAACATATAGGTGAATAGTATCTAGATAAGGATTAAGAGGTTTCTGTGGCATTTATGGATTTGGAAAAGGCGTATGACAGGGGTGGATAGGGGAGGAATGTGGCAGATATTCCAAATGTATGGAATAGGAGGTAGGTTATTGAAAGCAGTGAAAAGTTTTTACGAGGATAGTGAGGCTCAGGTTAGAGTATGTAGGAGAGAGGGAGATTATTTCCCAGTAAAAGTAGGCCTTAGACAAGGATGTGTGATGTCACCATGGTTGTTCAATATATTTAAATATTGGGTTGTAAGAGAAGTGAATGCTCGGGTGTTGGCAAGAGATTTGGGGCTAAAAGATAAAGAATTTAACACAAAGTGGGAGTTGTCACAGTTGCTCTTTGCTGACGCTGTGCTTTTGGGAGATTTTGAAGAGAAGTTGCAGAGGTTGGTGAATGACTTTGGTAGGGTATGTAAAATAAAATTGAAAGTGAATATAGGAAAGAGTAAGGTGATGAGGATAACAAAAAATTAGGTAACGAAAGATTGGATATCAGGATGGAGGGAGAGAGTATGGAGGAGGTGAATGTATTCATACATTTAGGGGTGGACGTGTCAGCAGATGGGTCTATAAAAGTTGAAGTGAATCATAGAACTGACGAGGGAAAAAAGGTGAGTGGTGCACTGAGGAGTCTGTGGAGACAAAGAACTTTGTTCAT
>NC_091298.1:23286527-23324027 GCF_038502225.1 Cherax quadricarinatus
TTCAACTTTAAAGGCTGGAAAGGTATGGCTGGTATTTAGCGAGGATTTTGATTGACGTAATAATTAATTAGTGTCAGTCAGGGAAAGAACTTCCTTCAACATTATGGGCCTTCAGAACCTAGATAGAGGTATCGAGAGGTTAAGCCAAAACAAACCAGTAGCTAGCAATTTTTTTTACAATCATAAGTATTCGTCCTTCGTTAATAGTTGTTAATCATCCATAAAACGTCTTTGTGCAGTGAAAGTAGCATATTATAGATTCTAGGGCTGTTTATAACAGAACCAGCGAGTGGTTCTGTTATAAACAGCCCTCGGGGGTGATGGGAGGAAGCAACAGCAGGGTACGTTTGTTACCTTTGTGAGGCATGTGGCAGCTCAGCCACACCTTACCAGATAAACAGCTGAGCGTGAGTTTACAAACATACCTATGCGTTCAGCCCAGACAATAGATTGAACCAGTACTCGCCTTTGGACTTGTAACACTGTTGTCCATGCTACTGGCATCTCACAGTCGCTCTACCTCAAGAAGTATCCCTTCAATCCCCGTCGGGGAGGGGAATTTGTAACCTACACACCGTCGCTTTTACTCTTTCACTGATTTCGACAGTTCAACATATCTCCTTCTGCATTCTTGCTGGTGAAACTCTGTTTTCGTAAAATGACTGAACAAGATCGTCACATCTTTATCAACTTCTGACCTGAAGACCTCTATCGATACCATCTCATAAATTCCCAACACCTCTTCAATTATCAAAATCACCAATTTTCAAACATCGCTATGGCTACCCAAGCCCTCTGATGGACTAGCCATCTCATATTACCATACACATCCACGCCACATAAAACCAGAACGTTTCGCTCATGTCTCACCCTGATGGAATTGTTACTCTTACAATCACTCAACGAACGAAAAGAAATTCTGTTACACCTGCGGAAAAGAAGGTCACGACTTCAGAGCACCATCACCAATGCCACTCCAATATGCCTAAACTGCAAGGATACTCATCATACCCTTGCAGCCAAATGCCCACTAAAAACAGAAGTGCTGTCTAAAAAAATCAAAGAAGCTAAGAAGAAGAGCCCCAAATCGCCGACATATGCAGCCATAACAAAACTCCAGCCCGACACCACTAGAATACTTCAAGCCACACAACAGTCCTCTCTACCCAGCAACTCCCTCTCTCCATTTCCTGACGCGGCTCCTTCCCAAGGTGCTGTATTGCATGGTGAATGCGCACTTTGCTAATACAGCCAACCCCAGCACCTTCAACACCACCATAAACGAACTATTCCGTCTTAACAACATGCCTGCCTTTGTCTTTCCGCTGACATCCTTAAGATTCTTCCCAACGTTGTGAACTTCATTACACCTGCTGACCTGTCTCCTCCTGCCCAAATAACTGTTCCAGAAACCTCCACCACCAACAACACTGTTCATGCTGCCTCGACCACCGTTTCCTACACCTCGCAACTTGCTGGTACACCACCATTACACCTCTCCACTGCTCATATCGACCCTCGGTCACCTGCTGGCACCATGGTAGAGTCGTCTACTGAATCCACTTCAGAAGAAGATATTGACGACTCTAGCACACCAACATGGGGAAAGCCTTACCTTCTGCACTGCTCCACCAAACGCTGACACCATGACCTGCACTGAACTCTACAAAGGCCTCGGTGCAGGATCTGTCAAGTTTGCCTGCGAACAACCTCATCACTTCACACTTACCCAAGTTTTGGAATTCCTCAAGTCTCTACGATTCACCTTTGGAAACAAGAGAAAAACTTTACCACCTCTCTAGGAGTAGATTCAAGAAATTTGAGAATGGCTATTCTACAAACCTGCCACGTTAATCACATCAAATAACACCACAAGTATGCCTGCCCTGTCCTGTGACCTAACCTGCTGCCAGCTTGTCAAGACTGAAGACCTCCAACCTTCACAAGACCGTTGCAACAGAGCCTGCTCCTACGGATTCTCCAGTCTGTCCCTCGAGCGCCTAGCTGCTGGCACTTTCTCTACGACTGTGGACACTCCTCTCCAACGCTATTCTTCACCTGTCACGATTTTCCAGCTCACTCCACATGGGGTCTTACCTAAACTCTCTTGTCTTGTCTTGGCCTTGTTCGCTGTGGTCAACAGTAAGTTATGATAAGCATAATTTGTAAACAGCTTGCGACTCACTGTGTTGTTACAGACGTATGTCTGTGACAACTGTACAGACATACAGAGCTGTCTGCCTGTCATAGTGTGCATGCAGTACTGGTGATCAAGCACTCATTTGTTTCAGCTGCACTGAGTGTAAGTTATAACAGTCGACTAACTTGTAAAATATGCTGTTGGCAACACTTAGTTGTTTAATTTCTGTACCGAAGTGACAAGTCTCTCTGTTGATCTGATTAACAGTTGAAGTCATGGTTTCCTTGGAGAACCGCTAGAGACGCATTCTCTAGTGAACAAGGTCAGGTCATCAATGATGACTGTAGGGTGCTGATCCAACGAAATCCAGTAGATTATATGGAATTACTGAAAATAAGGCAGCAGGCTTACACAGCTGCTTTTGAACACTTGGTACAGCTGCTGATTGACCTAGAGGATGATGCAGAACTTAAAGAAGACCAGGACCGTTTTGGTGAAAGACAAGACCTTGTATTCGAGGCTTGCTGCAGATATAAAAAGGTCCTGGTATGGAGGTCAGACCCTTGGCAAGTAAGTACAGTGTTTCACGCTCCGCAGCAGCCATTAGGTTCAGCACCTCCGTTGTCGCTGTGCCTCTCCCAGCTATTGATACAAATATGTGATGGAAAGGATTCTGGGGGATTTCTTGACAGTTTTCGGTCCCTAAGTGATAGTTAGACGGATATCGTTGACCTAAGTTCAATTAATAGAGAACCCAGCTCAAAGGAGAAGCTTATGACCTTATCAAGGGACTCGATATAACTGATGCTAATTATAAGGACGTTATATAAACCCTGGAGTCTAACTGTGATAAGGATCATTACAGCCAAACATGTTTATAGAATAACTTATCTGCCCTCACCTTCCCACTGCTTGCAAGATTTGCAAACATTCAGAATAGCCTTGGAATACAACCGTAGGTCACTGTTCTCTTATAAAAACATTCCTAGTGACTGGGCGTTCTCTCCACTCGTTTAGAGGAAATTTCTACATAAGACAAATGAACACCTGAATCTGAAATTTGGCAAGCGCCGTTTCACGTGTGAGGAAATTAGCCAAGGCTGCAACATACTATTTTGCATGCAAGCAAGCCGTTGCGAGGACAAACCCCCTCCTGACAAACTGCCACCCTAATAGGGAACATGACACATCCACTGCAATGAATGTGTCTATAAAGAGAGCCACAAATAATCTACAATTAAAATGCTTCACATTAATAGCAAAAGATGATATTCTTACTATTTTCCCTTCCCATGGAGAATACAATCTATTTCTGCTTGAAGTTAAAATATTCCCTAAAAGGGAACCTCTTGTCAGTAAGAAGTTCATCGACACCAGGACACTCGTGGGTGCTCACCTGGCTGTTGACAAGGGTAAAGAGACAAGAAAATCAACAAAGTCAACCCTCGACCGCCCAAATGTTTCCTTTGTGACAGGGCACACTGGACATCAGGTTATATACACACCAGTAGCCGCTCACAAGAAGCAACCACAACAGTTAAAGCTGTCTTAAATGCTTGAGTAATCATTCTGGGGGTGGGTGCATTCCGAGATATCCGAAATGTTTTATGTGCAGAAGTGACCACAATACCACTAAAGGCACTAAACTAAAGACTCCCATAGTAAACGGGAGTAGCAGACTGCACCTCTTGTCATTGTAACAACAGAAAATGGACTCGACCCAAGCTCTATGCTTTTTGCGGCAGACAATGGGAGCACACCAAGCTGAACACTTAGCGCTTTAGAGTATGACAGCAGAGACGGATGGCACCTCACAGCAGCGTTATCAACGCTTGTCTTCCCCAGCACCACACAACGTTGTCAGTAACGCGGCTCACGTTACTGGGCGGATGTCAAGGTGCTCAGAGATCCTTTATACGTAGACACACACTGACTCAGGGTGGCGGCACAACTCACTACAAGGTCCTGAGCGATACAGCTGGCTTTTTCCAAAGTCCTGGCAAGCAGTCATATGATCTAGCAAGAATGACAGTTTGTCTTGGAGACCAATATGAGACGATTCAAGTTGTAGCGGTGAATCAACTACATGTTACCATACAAATCAAAGGGTTGCAAGAAACAGTTGCTCCATGGAGGAAGCCCTGTGTGGAACTGACGGTCTTCACTTTCAATCAAGACAGTCAGCCCCAAGATCTGTTCATTCGCAGAGATTTTTACAGATTTGTGTACTGAACAGAAATAATAAATTACGTTTCTCTGCTGACCACAGCAGATCACGTGATCCTTGGACCATTCTCTGGTAGTCAGGGAGGTAGCGGATGAGACTCTGACGCGGTGGAAATTGACACGAATCACGACCAACCACGTCCCTCAGCAGACGTCTGTCTCTTCTGCTGGAGTTGAAGACAGAGCCAGTGGATAAGTTATGGAAACTGGCATCAATGTCAACAAGCCAATTTCTAAGGAAACCAAGACATACAACCAGTACATCAACAGTGTCGAGTACCAGGACAGAAAGTACTGTGTCAAGTTACCATGTAAGTTAAACCACAGTTGCCCACTAATTATTGTATGGCTTTCAGCCAGATGAAACCTTGGATTAATGAGCTTGGGAAAAGTCCAGAACTGCTGATGGTGTATGACAAGATTATACAGGAGGGCTGGATAACCACTTCATTGAGAAAATGATCAAATAGTCACTGATCACTTTCCCGTTCCATTGGGTTAAGATGGATTCTGAATCCACCCCTTCATGTGTCGTGTATAACTGCAGTGTACGTGTGTACAGGAACGTGGCTAGTCTTAACGATTGTCTGGTAACTGGACCTTCCCTGACAACGAAGCTGGGTGATGTGTTAAATATTGGCCGAATCCTTATGCCTACACAGATGACATATTGAAAGCTTCTTGAGAGTGGGTTTGCAAGAGAATGACAGATATTATACTCGTTTCCTGTGGCCAGAAAATTACTATGACCCACAGAGTCCTGTTAAAACTTGTTTCAGGTCAGTATTCTTCGGTGCTACCTCGTCGCTCTTCTTACTTGAAGGCACGCTCAACGCTCATTTAAGGAGGCCAAGTCCTCTTAAAGATGTCATGAGTACGAGTTTTTTTTTTGTGGATAATCTTCAAGGGACAGTGTGGTGTACATTGAGTACGTTGCAATTTATTTGGCGCTCGTCATACGCCCACTGGCATGCCCTCTATACCAGCCATCTGGCAGTTGGGTTGGAGCAATTTATTGAGGGACCCCTGCTGCTCTGGCAGACTGTTCAGTTAAAATCAACCAATAGTGTGAAAGCTCGCTTCCAGCCGAGTTGAGGTTATTCTTTACTAACATGGGTCGTATACACACACACACACACGTCAAGCACGTCAAGAAATTAGAGAAAGTGCAAAGGTTTGCAACAAGACTAGTCCCAGAGCTACGGGGATTGTCCTACGAAGAAAGGTTGAGGGAAATCGGCCTGACGACACTGGAGGCCAGGAGGGTCAGGGAAGACATGATAACGACATATAAAATACTGCGCGGAATAGACAAGGTGGACAAAGACGGGATGTTCCAGAGAAGGGACACAGACACAAGAGGTCACAATTGGAAGTTGAAGACTCAGATGAATCAAAGGGATGTTAGGAAGTATTTCTTCAGTCATAGAGTAGTCAGGCCGTGGAATAGCCTAGAAAGTGACGTAGTGGAGGCGGGAACCATACATAGTTTTAAGGCGAGGTATGATAAAGCTCATGGAGCAGGGAGAGAGAGGACCTAGTAGCAATCAGCGAAGAGGCGGGGCCAGGAGCTATGACTCGACCCCTGCAACCACAAATAGGTGAGTACAAATAGGTGAGTACACACACACACACACACACAGAGGTCTATCTAGAGTTGTAAAAACCAACTGTAGTGAGGCTAATTGTCGAACTGTGGTCCAAGCATACAGAAGGCCCAATACTGTAACCACTCAGACACAGAGCTTACAATACAATTACTTTATAACTAGTACTTCTGTGATATGGTTGCTTCAGCGGCACCAGTGTGACCAGACTGTCTCATCGCACAGCCCCAGAAGCTTGTATGGTACATAACGCTGTATAGTCTATAAACCCAAGACAAGTCATACTGAACCTACTGTTAATGGATGCACAGAAGAATGGATGAGGACTCGAACCGTGGTCCATGCATAAATCAGGCTCAACGAGAACATGAGACAACTTTATCGCTTCGTTTATTTACCGGCTGTCATTCATTATGATTTATCTTGGGCAATACGAGACTAGATGTATTATGAAAGCTTCTGGGGCTGTTTGATGAGACAGCAGGGTCATAGTTTATGTCGCTGATACACACGTCACTGAAGGGCTGCTTGTAAAATTATCCTATAGTAAGCTCTGTGGCTGTGTGATTACAATGTTGTGCCTGCTGTATTCATGGACCACAGTTCGAGATCCTGTCCATTCCACTGTTTCTTCAACGACAGTCTTCATTATGGCTTAAGATATCTTAAAGTTAAGTTTCTCGGCACCTCCCCATTGTGTTAGATCCGACCAAGTGAAGAAAAGTGATTGTTACGACTTGCCATGTTTTTGTAGAGTGAGCAAGGTAACATTTATGAATGACGGGAAACAGGTTAGCCAGCTCTGAGGCTCTGAGGTGGGACATACAATACCTACACTAAAGAAATGGTATGGTGATACCGACAAGATGTGCAAAAAGACACTTATGTACAGTTCAGGACAATAATAAATCGTTCATTTATCAAAACGTTTCGCAACGAGTGGCGAAACGTTTCCTTTAAAAATGTCCTGAACTGTACATAAGTGTTTTTTTCCACACAGTACTTACACTATAGAGAGGTGAGGATGTTTGACTCCAGATGGTCATCTGAGATATATCAACACGCTTCTCTGCGTTTGTTTATAATCATACATATATATACATGCATACAGATACATATATATAGATCACACACACACACTTTTTTGTATAAAACGCTTCTAAGCACTCATTAATATTGTGGTGAATATTGTTTAACCTATTAAGAGGGAGACTATCTTGGTGAAATAGTCTAAGGTATAACAACAGCGTCATGTACTATCAAAATAGGCTACTTCCTTTATACAAAGGGACACAGCGAGATTAATTATGCCGAAAGTCTTGATACACACGCTATTATGTGAGTTATAATTATATTCGGGAGACGCTAAATCCGTAGGAGTCACAATAAACACTGCATCGTGGCAGGGCCTTTGAAATTATTATAATATTCGTTGTAAGATTCGTCTGTTGAATTATTCGCCAGAGCTTCAAAAACAGTTCATATATCACGATGATACAACAGCGTAGTGTACACTCTATGACAATATACACGTGCAGAACAAGATTGTAATGTGACACCGTTTCGCTCTGCTGAGCTGAATAGAGTCAGTATTTCGCTCTACAATAACCGAAAGCCTGTCACAATAAAAGCCAGATCTGCACTTCTGATCACGGTTATCATGTCATTCATGCAACTTGGCCGGCCCTTGCAACACTGACACGAGGTGTTGACACCAGGGGGACACACACACAAACACACACAAACTCTGGGTGGACAGAACAGAGGGGGACGCCAACAAGGAATGTACCAACAAGTGTTGGATGACACACACAACTGAGAAGGAGGTGAAGAAGCTGCTAAGGGACCTTGATACCTCAAAGGCAATGGGACTACACAACATCTCCCCGTGGGTCCTTAGAGAGGGAGCAGAAATGCTGTGTGTGCCACTAACCACAATCTTCAACACATCCCTTGAAACCGAGCAACTACATGAGGTATGGAAGACGGCAAATGTAGTACCCATATTTAAAAAAGGAGACAGAAAAGAGGCACTAAACTATAGACCAGTGTCACTGACGTGTATAGTATGCAAATTCATGGAGAAGATTATCAGGAGGAGAGTGGTGGAGCAACTGGAACGGAACAAGAGTATAAACGCCAACCAGCACGCATTTATGGAAGGCAAATCCTGTGTCACAAACCTACTGGAGTTTTATGATAAAGTAACAAAAGTAAGACACGAGAGAGAAGGGTGAGTTGATTGCACCTTTTTGGACTGCAAGGCCTTCGACACAGTTCCTCACTGGAGACTGGTGCAGAAGCTAGAGGATCAGGCACATATAACAGGAAGGACACTGCAATGGATCAGAGAATACCCGACAGGGAGTCATGGTACGTGATGAGGTGTCACAGTGGGCACCTGCGGTCGGTCCTAGGACCAGTGCTATTTCTGATGTATGTGAATGACATGATTTAAGGGTTAGACTCAGAAGTGTCCCTGTTCGCAGATGATGTAAAGTTAATGAGGAGAATTAAATCAGATGAGTATTAGATAGGACTTCAAAAAGACCTGGACAGGCTGGACACCTGGTCCAGCAACTGGCCTCTCGAATTTAACCCCGCCAAATGCAGTCATGAAGATCGGGAAAGGGCAAACAAGACCGCAGACAGAGTATAGGCTAGGTGGCCACAGACTGCAAACCTTGCTCAAGGAGAAAGATCTTGGGGTGAGTATAACACCGAGCAAGTCTCCGGAAGCACACATCAACCAGATAAATGCTGCAGCATATGGGCGCCTGGCAACCCTGAGAATAGCGTTCTGATACCTTAGTAAGGAATCGTTCAAGACACTGTACACCGTGTATGTCAGGCCCATACTGGAGTATGCAGCACCTGTTTGGAACCCACACTTGATCAAGCACGTCAAGAAATTAGAGAAAGTGCAAAGGTTTGCGAATAGGTTAGTTCCAGAGCTAAGGGGAATGTCCTACGAAGAAAGGTTAAGGGAAATCGGCCTGACGACACTGAAGGACAGGAGAGTTAGGGGAGACATGATAACGTCATACAAAATACTGCGTGGAATAGACAAGGTGGATAGGGACAGAATGTTCCAGAGAGGGGACACAGAAACATGGGCTCACAATTTAAAGGTTGAAGACCCAGATGAATCAAAGGGATGTTAGGAAGTATTTCTTCAGTCAGAGTAGTCAGGAAGTGGAATAGCCTAGCAAGTGAGGTAGTGGAGGCAGGAACCATACATAGCTTTATGATGAGGTATGATAAAGCTCATAGAGTAGGGAGAGAGAGGACCTAGTAGCACTCAGTGAAGAGGCGGGGCCAGGAGCTGAGTCTCGATCCCTGGAGCCACAATCAGGTGAATTAGGTGAGTACACACACACACAGGCTGGAAGCTGGACAAGCTCCAGGCCTGGTCCAGCAACTGGCTCCTGGAGTTCAACCCCATCAAATGCAAAGTCATGAAGATTGGGGAAGGGCAAAGAAGACCGCAGACGGAGTACAGTCTAGGGGGCCGGAGACTACAAACCTCACTCAATGAAAAAGATCTTGGGGTAAGTATAACACCTGGCACATCTGATGCCCACATCAACCAAATAACTGCTGCAGCATATGAGCGCCCAGGAAACCTAAGAACAGCATTCCGACATCTTAATAAGCAATCGTTCAGGACTCTGTACACTGTGTACGTTAGGCATATATTGGAGTATGCAGCACCAGTTTGGAACCCACACCTAGCCGAGCACGTAAGGAAACTAGAGAAAGGGCAAAGGTTTGCAACAAGACCAGTCCCGGAGGTAAGGGGTATGTCCTACGAGAAGAGGTTAAGGGAAACCGACCTGACTACACTGGAAGACAGGAGAGATAGTGGGATATGATAACGACATATAAAATACTGAGAAGAATTGACAAGGTGGAGAGAGACAGAATGTTCCAGAGATGGGACACAGCAACAAGGGGTCACAGTTGGAAGTAGAGGACTCAGATGAATCACAGGGATGTTAGGAAGTATTTCTTCAATCACAGAGTTGTCAGGAAGTGGAATAGTCTGGAAAGTGATGTAGTGGAGGCAGGATCCATATGTAGCTTTAAGAAGAGGTATGATAAAGCTCATGGAGTAGGGTGACCTAGTAGCGACCAGTAAAGAGGCGGGGCCAGGAGCTGTGAATCGACCCCTGCAACGACAACTAGGTGAGTACACACATACATACACTTGACGATAGTTGAGCTTCTGATACTTTATCTCGCTGATCAAGTGACTAACATCACAACCATAATTTTTAAAGAGGTGGAGAGGTAAGCCAGTGGAAGGTCTCTGTCAGGTGACCAAATGCTCCACCTGAAGGTCATCGTTTGACTGAGACCCGCGTCAAGTAACACTTGTACAGTTTCCTGACAGACCTTACCTAACCTGATCAAGTGATTAACAACTGTTGCAATGATTTCTACGAATCTATATAATGAGCACAAATGAACCAATATAGGCCTACTGTGCAGGACAAAAATAGAAATATTACTGGAGTCAGCCAGCTCCTCCTGCATGGAACGTTGAATTACACACGTTCTGCAGTTCAGTGGCAAAACCAAATGATTAAACTAAAAGGGGACAATTATTCCAGTCGTGAGAGCAGCGTTAAACCCATAAGGGCTCATACAGCGCCTGGAGAATGGAAGACAATTAGACACGAGCTAAGCTACGGTAGCTCCATTTCTCTGGATCACGAGCCCGTTCACTGGCATCAAAGCACATTACGTTCATATATAAACGAATGTAGACAATTTTGTCTACATTCGTTTTAAATATATCCAATTATTATTTTTTATATAAGTAAATTATGATGTAATACGACACAAACATTTATACAGTTCATTTACATTTACACATGTTGTAAATGTATCGTAGGACATTTACTTAAGTTTATGAAAAATTCATTAACAAAAGACACAGTAAGTACATAAAAATAAATGAATGACAATGTTTAACGTTGGTCAAATTTATAAATACAACTGTATAAATATTATCAAGTTTATAAATACAACTGTATAAATATTATCAAGTTTATAAATACAACTGTATAAATATTATCAAGTTTAAACAATTATAAATTTGAGTGTAAGGAAGGTGAGTTATTAAGACAGTTTCTTACATGTTACTGGAGCAATAAAGTTATGTACATCAACAGCTGTATGACCCTTGTGGGTTTAGCGCTTAGTTTTGATTATAATAATAATACGAACCAGATACGACTTAACCCAACCGAGAATAACGAATACTTTACGGGCAGTTCCATCAGAAAAACCAGTCCCTTAAAACCTACCCAAAGTGGCCAGGCTACTTAACCTTCCTAACCTCTCTCTCTCTCTCTACCCAAAACCTTTTTTTTTTCTTCTTTTCACCGCTCTGCTCTCTCCCGGTCCTTTCCCCTCGACATTCTCACCATTATTCTTATGCCACCAGAAAAACTCATGTTGTCGCTGGCTCTCTCGGGCTGCTTCTAGTGTTATGTACCGTCACCGCCACCGTCACCGCCTTGTGCGACGGAGGTAGTTTCCTCTAAAGAGCAGAATGCTGATGAATGACCAGATTGTCTTTATCTATACATTTTAAGAAGATATCAATCACACAAGTACAATTATCAGGTGAAAAGAATACTGATGAAGAAGTGAATTGTGAGATGTCTGAAGCAACGGTGGAGATACACGGAAAGTGCAGGAGCCTGAAGGATTCTTGAAGGATGCCTCGAGGGTACCTGAGGGATGCCTGAAGGAAGCCTAAAGGATGCCTCAAGGATACCTGAGGGATGCCTGAACGAATCTTGAAGGATGCCTGAGGGATACCTGGAAGGAATGATAGCACACAAGAACAAGAGGTCAGAACGAGACAACGAGGACAATACTCACTGTGTGTTTGGTCTCGTAGTCCAAGGGTGTGGTGAGGGTGACTTGGCCAGTGTAACCGCCCACAGTGAAGAGGCCGCCCGCCGCCCCTGCCACCACGCCATACACCACGCCCACGCCTGCACGCCAACCACCCATGCAATGGTAAAGAAGAGTTAGTGGCGCCACTACCGGCGAGTCCAAGAAATAGTTCGGATAATTCCTGCATAAGACAAACTATTGAAAGAATGATGGCGAGTGTGTTTCCTTTCTTGGGTCGCCCTACTTAGGTGGGAGAGAGCCGGCATTAAAAAGGCTCGACACAGACCTCATATTCACGTAGGAACGCTAAACCCACAGGGGCCATACAGCGCTTGAGGGAATGAGACAAGCAGACTTTGATCCTTAGAAGAGGGTAGCTCCAGCACCTTGGATCAAGAAATAGTATTTCCCGGGCGCTCCGGATAGTGGCGCCGCCGTCATCAACTGAATGGAGTCGGAACATCTAACTGAAAAAAAATAATTGCGAAAGTCATTTTCCCTGAATTTTTGCGCTTGCTTTCATTATCAGCATTAATATTTTGCCAAAGCAAGTAGAGTACGAGACAGACAGACAGACAGACGGAGACAGACAGTTACTTAAATTATTGGGTGATGTCCAACATATTTTTGCTTTATTTTTCGATATAGATGATAACGCTCATACCTTCATGTCTGGAGCCCAACTTTCCTAACCAGTGTCGCTCCACCGACAACAGACCGACTATATTCAGCTGACTAATCTCGAGGTCATAACTAGCATAAACCTGTGACATATGCACTAAAAAACTGGGGTTGTCAACGCAACTGGACGGATCCGAAACACTTCAAGCAATCCTCTCAAAAGAGCAAGAGTCTACTTTTAGTGGTCCTGTCTGAGTCTTGTATATTGTGCACTTGGTGAGTCTTGTATATTGTGTACTTGGTGAGTCTTGTATATTGTGTACTTGGTGAGTCTTATATATTGTGTACTTGGTGAGTCTTGTATATTGTGTACTTGGTGAGTCTTGTATATTGTGTACTTGGTGAGTCTTATATATTGTGTACTTGGTGAGTCTTGTATATTGTGTACTTGGTGAGTCTTGTATATTGTGTACTTGGTGAGTCTTGTATATTGTGTACTTGGTGAGTCTTGTATATTGTGTACTTGGTGAGTCTTGTATATTGTGTACTTGGTGAGTCTTGTATATTGTGTACTTGGTGAGTCTTGTATATTGTGCACTTGGTGAGTCTTGTATATTGTGTACTTGGTGAGTCTTGTATATTGTGTACTTGGTGAGTCTTGTATATTGTGTACTTGGTGAGTCTTGTATATTGTGTACTTGGTGAGTCTTGTATATTGTGTACTTGGTGAGTCTTGTATATTGTGTACTTGGTGAGTCTTGTATATTGTGTACTTGGTGAGTCTTGTATATTGTGTACTTGGTGAGTCTTGTATATTGTGTACTTGGTGAGTCTTGTATATTGTGTACTTGGTGAGTCTTGTATATTGTGTACTTGGTGAGTCTTGTATATTGTGTACTTGATGAGTCTTGTATATTGTGTACTTGGTGAGTCTTGTATATTGTGCACTTGGTGAGTCTTGTATATTGTGTACTTGGTGAGTCTTGTATATTGTGTACTTGGTGAGTCTTGTATATTGTGTACTTGGTGAGTCTTGTATATTGTGTACTTGGTGAGTCTTGTATATTGTGCACTTGGTGAATCTTGTATATTGTGCACTTGGTGAGTCTTATATATTGTGTACTTGGTGAGTCTTGTATATTGTGTACTTGGTGAGTCTTGTATATTGTGTACTTGGTGAGTCTTGTATATTGTGTACTTGGTGAGTCTTGTATATTGTGTACTTGGTGAGTCTTATATATTGTGTACTTGGTGAGTCTTATATATTGTGTACTTGGTGAGTCTTGTATATTGTGTACTTGGTGAGTCTTGTATATTGTGTACTTGGTGAGTCTTATATATTGTGTACTTGGTGAGTCTTGTATATTGTGTACTTGGTGAGTCTTGTATATTGTGTACTTGGTGAGTCTTGTATATTGTGTACTTGGTGAGTCTTGTATATTGTGTACTTGGTGAGTCTTGTATATTGTGTACTTGGTGAGTCTTGTATATTGTGTACTTGGTGAGTCTTGTATATTGTGTACCTGGTGAGTCTTGTATATTGTGTACTTGGTGAGTCTTGTATATTGTGTACTTGGTGAGTCTTGTATATTGTGCACTTGGTGAGTCTTGTATATTGTGCACTTGGTGAGTCTTGTATATTGTGTACTTGGTGAGTCTTGTATATTGTGTACTTGGTGAGTCTTGTATATTGTGTACTTGGTGAGTCTTGTATATTGTGTACTTGGTGAGTCTTGTATATTGTGCACTTGGTGAGTCTTGTATATTGTGTACTTGGTGAGTCTTGTATATTGTGTACTTGGTGAGTCTTGTATATTGTGTACTTGGTGAGTCTTGTATATTGTGTACTTGGTGAGTCTTGTATATTGTGTACTTGGTGAGTCTTGTATATTGTGTACTTGGTGAGTCTTGTATATTGTGCACTTGGTGAGTCTTGTATATTGTGTACTTGGTGAGTCTTGTATATTGTGTACTTGGTGAGTCTTGTATATTGTGTACTTGGTGAGTCTTGTATATTGTGTACTTGGTGAGTCTTGTATATTGTGTACTTGGTGAGTCTTGTATATTGTGCACTTGGTGAGTCTTGTATATTGTGTACTTGGTGAGTCTTGTATATTGTGTACTTGGTGAGTCTTATATATTGTGTACTTGGTGAGTCTTATATATTGTGTACTTGGTGAGTCTTATATATTGTGTACTTGGTGAGTCTTGTATATTGTGTACTTGGTGAGTCTTATATATTGTGTACTTGGTGAGTCTTGTATATTGTGCACTTGGTGAGTCTTGTATATTGTGCACTTGGTGAGTCTTGTATATTGTGCACTTGGTGAGTCTTGTATATTGTGTACTTGGTGAGTCTTATATATTGTGTACTTGGTGAGTCTTATATATTGTGTACTTGGTGAGTCTTGTATATTGTGTACTTGGCGAGTCTTATATATTGTGTACTTGGTGAGTCTTGTATATTGTGCACTTGGTGAGTCTTGTATATTGTGCACTTGGTGAGTCTTGTATATTGTGCACTTGGTGAGTCTTGTATATTGTGCACTTGGTGCTCATCCTGTGAGCACCGGCGAGAACAACAAGAATATTCATCACTGGTCTGTTTTGTGACCTTGTCAAGATTTTGCATCAGATAAAATCTCCGAGGAATTATTATAACGATCAAAACTAAGCGCTAATTTATAATAATAATAATAATAATAATAATAATAATAAAAAATAATAATATAATCATGGGGAGAGCTAAACCCGTGGATTATACAGCACATGTGGGGGGGGGGGATGGAAGGTATTCAGACTCAATTCTGGGAACCGGAACACAGATCCAATTCCCTAGATCAAGAGCCCTTCACCAGCGTGAGGAGAATGACATTAATAATAATATCTTTATTTACTACAACTACATGTATGTACAAGGTATACAGTCCTAGCTGACATCAATGACGTACTACTATATAGAAAGCCGTTTGTTATGCAGAGCATTTCGGACAAATTGTCAGTTTTGTCCCAGGATCAACAGCCATTCACCGGCATCAAGGCACTCCTTTTGAAGGGAAAGCCATTATATAAAATATCAACGTATCTTAGGACATCACTATGGTCATAATGTGATTAGGTAATGAAAGTCTAGAAGCTGCATCTCATCTAATAACTAATAACTCACGATGAGAGTCGTGGTTCTCATCACCCAAGTCTGGCTATCAAATCTCAGGCAGGAAAAGAAGAAAAATATAGTCTACAAACACTACTGCTCGGATGTTAAGTGAGACAGCGCCTCCAGTGTGTCAGCTGTGGATATATACAATATAATCATCCGGCAGTTATACATGAACATGTGCCGGAACAAGCGATCAAAACTAGGGTGTAATGGTAGGAGAACTGAACGAGGGTATGGAATAGGTCCAGTTTACAATCCACAGACCTCTCATCTTCCTGAACACAGCCCTACAAACTACCGACTCAGCATCGATCTGAACTTTCTAATTAAGGTCAAAAGAATTTTCAAGGAAACCGTTTACTAAATCAACGCCAAAAAGCATGGTGATCAGAACATCGCTCTCCTGGGCTGCCACAGACTAAACTGATAATATATATATGCGAGATATGAGAGGTAATTGCAATTGCAACACAAGACATCAACAGAATAAATGTAGAATTAAAACAGAATTGGACAGAAAGGACCACTAGTGGTTTTAGAGATAATATCTCAAACCAATGGGATCTCAGTTTCTGTGAACATTCACTCACTCTTATCTCTGCTCTGCAGGTGACTTTGTGCCTTACACAAGACCACATGAACGTTAGTCCATCAACATCCTGACTACCAACATACGGGACCTTACCAGCGTTGACGAGAGCACATTTTCTTCGGTGAGTACTCATCATCTCGGTGCTGCTTCCGCTCCTGGAAGAGGGAGCTTCGGAAAACTTTGCAAATCTTTTTTTTTTCTGCTAAATCTCACATATGTAACGACAGATTTACAGTCACTGAGAAGGTACTGCTGTATGCTGTAGTGAAACGACACATGCTCAGCCCTTGGATGTCAAAAAAAATAAGAAGGCACAATACCGTGACTGGAAAAGTATATAATTAACCCGCACATAGGAGAAAGAAATTTATGATAACGTTTCGGTTCGATTTGAATCATTAGTTAGTTACACACTGTCATTAGTTAATGGTCCAAGTAGAACCGACACATCGTCATAAGTTTCTTTCTCCTATGTGCGGGTTATTTGTGCACTGATGATGTCATTCCTGATCACCAGGAAATGATCTCCTGGTAACGTATAAATCTTGGGACCTCCATATGAGCATATAATACGCAAATATCGCAAATCAAGCGATACAGGATGCAAAACAACCAAGGGGGGAGTAGAATGATGGCTCTAGGCCTTTCGTGTTGCAATCAACACCTCATCAGGAGCTTGCAAAATTGCAGAAAAGATAAGGATGTCCAAGCAAATGCGATCACAAAGGACGTCTTCGCTGCAGACGATCACAAAGGACGTCTGCACTGTACACGTCCTTTGTGACCATATTTGCTTGGACATCCTCCTCTTTTCTGCAACTTCGGAAGCTCCTGATGATTATTATTATAATCATGGGGAAGCGCTAAACCCAGAGGATTATACAGCGCATGTGGGGGGATGGAAGGCATTCAGGCTCAATTCAGGGAACTGGAGCACAGATCCAATTCCCTATATAAAGAGTCCCTCACCAGCATCAAGGAACCTGTTAGGTAAGACACATATGCAACAGTTAGACAACTTTATTCCGAAACGTTTCGCCTACACAGTAGGCTTCTTCAGTCGAATACAGAAAATAGGCAGGAAGAGTAGAGATGTGAAGACGATGTAATCAGTCCATCACCCTTGTAGTCGTAGAATTTGAGGTTGTCAGTCCCTCGGCCTGGAGAAGTTCAGTTCCATAGTCAGGAACTATCTGAAGATCAAGCGACAGTGCGGAGACTTAAATACTGTCGGAAGGAGAGGTGCAGAGTAGTAGTAGTAGTAGTAGTAGTAGTAGTAGTAGTAGTAGTAGTAGTAGTGAGAATGTAACCACTGATAGGTCATGTCCCTCTCAGATCCAACACTTCTCACTTGAAAAGCTTGTCAAAGGTGTTTTCTGTACCAAGATGCCACGTGTTGCAGTGTCTGACAAGATGAACATCAAAATGGTATACAATACCGACAGGTTGTTAGGTAAGACACATATGCAACAGTTAGACAACTTTATTCCGAAACGTTTCGCCTACACAGTAGGCTTCTTCAGTCGAATACAGAAAATAGGCAGGAAGAGTAGAGATGTGAAGACGATGTAATCAGTCCATCACCCTTGTAGTCGTAGAATTTGAGGTTGTCAGTCCCTCGGCCTGGAGAAGTTCAGTTCCATAGTCAGGAACTATCTGAAGATCAAGCGACAGTGCGGAGACTTAAATACTGTCGGAAGGAGAGGTGCAGAGTAGTAGTAGTAGTAGTAGTAGTAGTAGTAGTAGTAGTAGTAGTAGTAGTAGTAGTGAGAATGTAACCACTGATAGGTCATGTCCCTCTCAGATCCAACACTTCTCACTTGAAAAGCTTGTCAAAGGTGTTTTCTGTACCAAGATGCCACGTGTTGCAGTGTCTGACAAGATGAACATCAAAATGGTATACAATACCGACAGGTTGTTAGGTAAGACACATATGCAACAGTTAGACAACTTTATTCCGAAACGTTTCGCCTACACAGTAGGCTTCTTCAGTCGAATACAGAAAATAGGCAGGAAGAGTAGAGATGTGAAGACGATGTAATCAGTCCATCACCCTTGTAGTCGTAGAATTTGAGGTTGTCAGTCCCTCGGCCTGGAGAAGTTCAGTTCCATAGTCAGGAACTATCTGAAGATCAAGCGACAGTGCGGAGACTTAAATACTGTCGGAAGGAGAGGTGCAGAGTAGTAGTAGTAGTAGTAGTAGTAGTAGTAGTAGTAGTAGTAGTAGTAGTAGTAGTAGTAGTAGTGAGAATGTAACCACTGATAGGTCATGTCCCTCTCAGATCCAACACTTCTCACTTGAAAAGCTTGTCAAAGGTGTTTTCTGTACCAAGATGCCACGTGTTGCAGTGTCTGACAAGATGAACATCAAAATGGTATACAATACCGACAGGTTGTTAGGTAAGACACATATGCAACAGTTAGACAACTTTATTCCGAAACGTTTCGCCTACACAGTAGGCTTCTTCAGTCGAATACAGAAAATAGGCAGGAAGAGTAGAGATGTGAAGACGATGTAATCAGTCCATCACCCTTGTAGTCGTAGAATTTGAGGTTGTCAGTCCCTCGGCCTGGAGAAGTTCAGTTCCATAGTCAGGAACTATCTGAAGATCAAGCGACAGTGCGGAGACTTAAATACTGTCGGAAGGAGAGGTGCAGAGTAGTAGTAGTAGTAGTAGTAGTAGTAGTAGTAGTAGTAGTAGTAGTAGTAGTAGTGAGAATGTAACCACTGATAGGTCATGTCCCTCTCAGATCCAACACTTCTCACTTGAAAAGCTTGTCAAAGGTGTTTTCTGTACCAAGATGCCACGTGTTGCAGTGTCTGACAAGATGAACATCAAAATGGTATACAATACCGACAGGTTGTTAGGTAAGACACATATGCAACAGTTAGACAACTTTATTCCGAAACGTTTCGCCTACACAGTAGGCTTCTTCAGTCGAATACAGAAAATAGGCAGGAAGAGTAGAGATGTGAAGACGATGTAATCAGTCCATCACCCTTGTAGTCGTAGAATTTGAGGTTGTCAGTCCCTCGGCCTGGAGAAGTTCAGTTCCATAGTCAGGAACTATCTGAAGATCAAGCGACAGTGCGGAGACTTAAATACTGTCGGAAGGAGAGGTGCAGAGTAGTAGTAGTAGTAGTAGTAGTAGTAGTAGTAGTAGTAGTAGTAGTAGTAGTAGTAGTAGTAGTGAGAATGTAACCACTGATAGGTCATGTCCCTCTCAGATCCAACACTTCTCACTTGAAAAGCTTGTCAAAGGTGTTTTCTGTACCAAGATGCCACGTGTTGCAGTGTCTGACAAGATGAACATCAAAATGGTATACAATACCGACAGGTTGTTAGGTAAGACACATATGCAACAGTTAGACAACTTTATTCCGAAACGTTTCGCCTACACAGTAGGCTTCTTCAGTCGAATACAGAAAATAGGCAGGAAGAGTAGAGATGTGAAGACGATGTAATCAGTCCATCACCCTTGTAGTCGTAGAATTTGAGGTTGTCAGTCCCTCGGCCTGGAGAAGTTCAGTTCCATAGTCAGGAACTATCTGAAGATCAAGCGACAGTGCGGAGACTTAAATACTGTCGGAAGGAGAGGTGCAGAGTAGTAGTAGTAGTAGTAGTAGTAGTAGTAGTAGTAGTAGTAGTAGTAGTAGTAGTGAGAATGTAACCACTGATAGGTCATGTCCCTCTCAGATCCAACACTTCTCACTTGAAAAGCTTGTCAAAGGTGTTTTCTGTACCAAGATGCCACGTGTTGCAGTGTCTGACAAGATGAACATCAAAATGGTATACAATACCGACAGGTTGTTAGGTAAGACACATATGCAACAGTTAGACAACTTTATTCCGAAACGTTTCGCCTACACAGTAGGCTTCTTCAGTCGAATACAGAAAATAGGCAGGAAGAGTAGAGATGTGAAGACGATGTAATCAGTCCATCACCCTTGTAGTCGTAGAATTTGAGGTTGTCAGTCCCTCGGCCTGGAGAAGTTCAGTTCCATAGTCAGGAACTATCTGAAGATCAAGCGACAGTGCGGAGACTTAAATACTGTCGGAAGGAGAGGTGCAGAGTAGTAGTAGTAGTAGTAGTAGTAGTAGTAGTAGTAGTAGTAGTAGTAGTAGTAGTGAGAATGTAACCACTGATAGGTCATGTCCCTCTCAGATCCAACACTTCTCACTTGAAAAGCTTGTCAAAGGTGTTTTCTGTACCAAGATGCCACGTGTTGCAGTGTCTGACAAGATGAACATCAAAATGGTATACAATACCGACAGGTTGTTAGGTAAGACACATATGCAACAGTTAGACAACTTTATTCCGAAACGTTTCGCCTACACAGTAGGCTTCTTCAGTCGAATACAGAAAATAGGCAGGAAGAGTAGAGATGTGAAGACGATGTAATCAGTCCATCACCCTTGTAGTCGTAGAATTTGAGGTTGTCAGTCCCTCGGCCTGGAGAAGTTCAGTTCCATAGTCAGGAACTATCTGAAGATCAAGCGACAGTGCGGAGACTTAAATACTGTCGGAAGGAGAGGTGCAGAGTAGTAGTAGTAGTAGTAGTAGTAGTAGTAGTAGTAGTAGTAGTAGTAGTAGTAGTAGTGAGAATGTAACCACTGATAGGTCATGTCCCTCTCAGATCCAACACTTCTCACTTGAAAAGCTTGTCAAAGGTGTTTTCTGTACCAAGATGCCACGTGTTGCAGTGTCTGACAAGATGAACATCAAAATGGTATACAATACCGACAGGTTGTTAGGTAAGACACATATGCAACAGTTAGACAACTTTATTCCGAAACGTTTCGCCTACACAGTAGGCTTCTTCAGTCGAATACAGAAAATAGGCAGGAAGAGTAGAGATGTGAAGACGATGTAATCAGTCCATCACCCTTGTAGTCGTAGAATTTGAGGTTGTCAGTCCCTCGGCCTGGAGAAGTTCAGTTCCATAGTCAGGAACTATCTGAAGATCAAGCGACAGTGCGGAGACTTAAATACTGTCGGAAGGAGAGGTGCAGAGTAGTAGTAGTAGTAGTAGTAGTAGTAGTAGTAGTAGTAGTGAGAATGTAACCACTGATAGGTCATGTCCCTCTCAGATCCAACACTTCTCACTTGAAAAGCTTGTCAAAGGTGTTTTCTGTACCAAGATGCCACGTGTTGCAGTGTCTGACAAGATGAACATCAAAATGGTATACAATACCGACAACTACCCTGCTGCCCACTACTGCTACTACTACTACTGATACTGCCTCATGCGCATATAAACTCGGCCCATTGTTACACTGTCGCGATCTTCGAATGAGTTCCTGACTGTGGAACTGGTGCTTCAGGCCGGATGAACTGGCCTCAAGCCGAACTACAAGTGATGGAACTGATTACATCGTCTTCCACATTCTGCTCTTCACCTAGCTGTATTCATTGAGCCAAAGCTGATAACAGGCGAACGTTTCGGGAATAAGTCAAGGCGAATCATTGCATGTTGTCATTACTTAACAACGATCGTTAACCGATACCCTTTGTGTTCACCATGATCAGGTACTGGCCTGCAGCCGCGCAACCGACAAGCTTTCAGTAGGTGACCCCAGGATTCTGGAAGGGACATGACGTCGTGGTTATTCGCTGATACTACCTACTACTACTACTACCTGCACTAACTGCTACTCTGCACTCCTTCCGGGACTTATTCGCAATACTTGTAGCTCGTGGATCTGACCTATGGAACAAGACGAATACCTCAACGACTACAGGAGTGATGAACTGTTACCCATCGCTCTTCACATGGCTCACCACTGCCCCTATTTTCTTGTTCGTTCACTGAAGAAATACTGTCAGGCAAGACGTCGGAACCACAGTTGTCTGGCACTATTGCATGTGTGACCTTGCTGCCTATTCATTATGCCTACGATGATTGCATCTTGTCGGGCTGCCAGCTTACGTGGCATCTATTACAGGAAAACACCTAGCTTCGATCAAGCTCAAGGGTCTGAAGGGAACATATTGGTTTATCGTGATTACATTCTCACTACGACTACTACTACTTACTACTTACTACTACTACTACTACTACTCTGCACCTCACCTTCCCGACGGTATTTAAGTCTCGCACTGTCAAGCGGATCTTCAGGGATGGTTCTGACTATGGAACCCAGACTGCTCCCAACCGAGGGACTGGCAACAACCTTGCAATTCCATACAGGAGTTGGACCTGACCCTATCTCTTCACATCTCCTTACCAGCCCTAATTTGACTGAAGAAAGCCTACTGTGTGGCACAGCTAAGGGATGAGGCAGCTGCAACATTGCCATGTGTGTGCTTGCAACCTGTGGAAACATTAATATGCCATTTACGATGTTCATTCTTGTCGGGAACCACTGCAGCACGTAACATCTGTTACAAGCACCTTTGTTTCAGCAAGACAGTGTTGGATCTGGAGCATGACTATCGGTTATCATTCTCACTACTACTACACTACCCTTACTACTACTACTACTACTGCTACTACTCTGCACCTCCTTCCTTTAGAGCGGTATTTGGAAGTCTCCACTATCTTGTCTTCGAATTGATTCCTTCAGACTATCAGGTTTTTCGAGCCGAAGAAGTTGTTTTGGCTGCAGGAATACCGACCTACAGTGATCACTTTGATGCGTCTTCCATCTGCTCTTCCTGCCCTATTTTCTGTGTTCGACTGAAGCCTAACTGTGAGCGAGAAAGCGTTTCGGAATAAAGTTAACGTCTTAACTATTTGCATAATGATATCTTACCTAACAACTACAATCGGCATTCATATACCGACACGATGTTCATCTTGTTCGGGTGCTGCATACGTACAACTTATTGCAGCGCAAACTTTGAACTGGCTTTTCGAAGTGAAGTGTTGGAATCTGGAGGACAATGTTGTCGTGGATTGTCTCACTACTACCTACTGCTGCTACTGCTACTACTACTACCCTACTACTGCTGCACCTCCTCCTTCCAGGCGGTATGAAGTCTCCGCACTGTCTTGATCTCAGAATGATTCCTGACTGCGGAGGCTGAGCCGGCCTGATACGACGAAGGTAGATGGAGCTGTTACATCGTCTTCATCTCTCTTCCTTCACTGCTGTTTTCATGTATTCGGACTGAAGAAAACACTTACTGTGTGGAAGCGAGCATCAGAGGGCAGACCGAATGCAGCTGTTTGCATATGTGTCTTGCTGAACAACCCCATGGAACTGAACTTCTCCAGGCCGAGGGACTGACAACCTCAAATTCTACGACTACAAGGGTGATGGACTGATTACATCGTCTTCACATCTCTACTCTTCCTGCCTATTTTCTGTATTCGACTGAAGAAGCCTACTGTGTAGGCGAAACGTTTCGGAATAAAGTTGTCTAACTGTTGCATATGTGTCTTACCTAACAACCTGTCGGTATTGTATACCATTTTGATGTTCATCTTGTCAGACACTGCAACACGTGGCATCTTGGTACAGAAAACACCTTTGACAAGCTTTTCAAGTGAGAAGTGTTGGATCTGAGAGGGACATGACCTATCAGTGGTTACATTCTCACTACTACTACTACTACTACTACTACTACTACTACTACTACTACTACTCTGCACCTCTCCTTCCGACAGTATTTAAGTCTCCGCACTGTCGCTTGATCTTCAGATAGTTCCTGACTATGGAACTGAACTTCTCCAGGCCGAGGGACTGACAACCTCAAATTCTACGACTACAAGGGTGATGGACTGATTACATCGTCTTCACATCTCTACTCTTCCTGCCTATTTTCTGTATTCGACTGAAGAAGCCTACTGTGTAGGCGAAACGTTTCGGAATAAAGTTGTCTAACTGTTGCATATGTGTCTTACCTAACAACCTGTCGGTATTGTATACCATTTTGATGTTCATCTTGTCAGACACTGCAACACGTGGCATCTTGGTACAGAAAACACCTTTGACAAGCTTTTCAAGTGAGAAGTGTTGGATCTGAGAGGGACATGACCTATCAGTGGTTACATTCTCACTACTTACATTACTACTACTACTACTACTACTACTACTACTACTACTACTCTGCACCTCTCCTTCCGACAGTATTTAAGTCTCCGCACTGTCGCTTGATCTTCAGATAGTTCCTGACTATGGAACTGAACTTCTCCAGGCCGAGGGACTGACAACCTCAAATTCTACGACTACAAGGGTGATGGACTGATTACATCGTCTTCACATCTCTACTCTTCCTGCCTATTTTCTGTATTCGACTGAAGAAGCCTACTGTGTAGGCGAAACGTTTCGGAATAAAGTTGTCTAACTGTTGCATATGTGTCTTACCTAACAACCTGTCGGTATTGTATACCATTTTGATGTTCATCTTGTCAGACACTGCAACACGTGGCATCTTGGTACAGAAAACACCTTTGACAAGCTTTTCAAGTGAGAAGTGTTGGATCTGAGAGGGACATGACCTATCAGTGGTTACATTCTCACTACTACTACTACTACTACTACTACTACTACTACTACTACTACTACTACTACTACTACTCTGCACCTCTCCTTCCGACAGTATTTAAGTCTCCGCACTGTCGCTTGATCTTCAGATAGTTCCTGACTATGGAACTGAACTTCTCCAGGCCGAGGGACTGACAACCTCAAATTCTACGACTACAAGGGTGATGGACTGATTACATCGTCTTCACATCTCTACTCTTCCTGCCTATTTTCTGTATTCGACTGAAGAAGCCTACTGTGTAGGCGAAACGTTTCGGAATAAAGTTGTCTAACTGTTGCATATGTGTCTTACCTAACAACCTGTCGGTATTGTATACCATTTTGATGTTCATCTTGTCAGACACTGCAACACGTGGCATCTTGGTACAGAAAACACCTTTGACAAGCTTTTCAAGTGAGAAGTGTTGGATCTGAGAGGGACATGACCTATCAGTGGTTACATTCTCACACTACTACTACTACTACTACTACTACTACTACTACTACTACTACTACTACTACTCTGCACCTCTCCTTCCGACAGTATTTAAGTCTCCGCACTGTCGCTTGATCTTCAGATAGTTCCTGACTATGGAACTGAACTTCTCCAGGCCGAGGGACTGACAACCTCAAATTCTACGACTACAAGGGTGATGGACTGATTACATCGTCTTCACATCTCTACTCTTCCTGCCTATTTTCTGTATTCGACTGAAGAAGCCTACTGTGTAGGCGAAACGTTTCGGAATAAAGTTGTCTAACTGTTGCATATGTGTCTTACCTAACAACCTGTCGGTATTGTATACCATTTTGATGTTCATCTTGTCAGACACTGCAACACGTGGCATCTTGGTACAGAAAACACCTTTGACAAGCTTTTCAAGTGAGAAGTGTTGGATCTGAGAGGGACATGACCTATCAGTGGTTACTATTACTACTACTACTACTACTACTACTACTACTACTACTCTGCACCTCTCCTTCCGACAGTATTTAAGTCTCCGCACTGTCGCTTGATCTTCAGATAGTTCCTGACTATGGAACTGAACTTCTCCAGGCCGAGGGACTGACAACCTCAAATTCTACGACTACAAGGGTGATGGACTGATTACATCGTCTTCACATCTCTACTCTTCCTGCCTATTTTCTGTATTCGACTGAAGAAGCCTACTGTGTAGGCGAAACGTTTCGGAATAAAGTTGTCTAACTGTTGCATATGTGTCTTACCTAACAACCTGTCGGTATTGTATACCATTTTGATGTTCATCTTGTCAGACACTGCAACACGTGGCATCTTGGTACAGAAAACACCTTTGACAAGCTTTTCAAGTGAGAAGTGTTGGATCTGAGAGGGACATGACCTATCAGTGGTTACATTCTACTACTACTACTACTACTACTACTACTACTACTACTACTACTACTACTACTACTACTCTGCACCTCTCCTTCCGACAGTATTTAAGTCTCCGCACTGTCGCTTGATCTTCAGATAGTTCCTGACTATGGAACTGAACTTCTCCAGGCCGAGGGACTGACAACCTCAAATTCTACGACTACAAGGGTGATGGACTGATTACATCGTCTTCACATCTCTACTCTTCCTGCCTATTTTCTGTATTCGACTGAAGAAGCCTACTGTGTAGGCGAAACGTTTCGGAATAAAGTTGTCTAACTGTTGCATATGTGTCTTACCTAACAACCTGTCGGTATTGTATACCATTTTGATGTTCATCTTGTCAGACACTGCAACACGTGGCATCTTGGTACAGAAAACACCTTTGACAAGCTTTTCAAGTGAGAAGTGTTGGATCTGAGAGGGACATGACCTATCAGTGGTTACATTCTCACTACTACTATTACTACTACTACTACTACTACTACTACTACTACTACTACTACTACTACTCTGCACCTCTCCTTCCGACAGTATTTAAGTCTCCGCACTGTCGCTTGATCTTCAGATAGTTCCTGACTATGGAACTGAACTTCTCCAGGCCGAGGGACTGACAACCTCAAATTCTACGACTACAAGGGTGATGGACTGATTACATCGTCTTCACATCTCTACTCTTCCTGCCTATTTTCTGTATTCGACTGAAGAAGCCTACTGTGTAGGCGAAACGTTTCGGAATAAAGTTGTCTAACTGTTGCATATGTGTCTTACCTAACAACCTGTCGGTATTGTATACCATTTTGATGTTCATCTTGTCAGACACTGCAACACGTGGCATCTTGGTACAGAAAACACCTTTGACAAGCTTTTCAAGTGAGAAGTGTTGGATCTGAGAGGGACATGACCTATCAGTGGTTACATTCTCACTACTACTACTACTACTACTACTACTACTACTACTACTACTACTACTACTACTCTGCACCTCTCCTTCCGACAGTATTTAAGTCTCCGCACTGTCGCTTGATCTTCAGATAGTTCCTGACTATGGAACTGAACTTCTCCAGGCCGAGGGACTGACAACCTCAAATTCTACGACTACAAGGGTGATGGACTGATTACATCGTCTTCACATCTCTACTCTTCCTGCCTATTTTCTGTATTCGACTGAAGAAGCCTACTGTGTAGGCGAAACGTTTCGGAATAAAGTTGTCTAACTGTTGCATATGTGTCTTACCTAACAACCTGTCGGTATTGTATACCATTTTGATGTTCATCTTGTCAGACACTGCAACACGTGGCATCTTGGTACAGAAAACACCTTTGACAAGCTTTTCAAGTGAGAAGTGTTGGATCTGAGAGGGACATGACCTATCAGTGGTTACACACTACTACTACTACTACTACTACTACTACTACTACTACTACTACTACTACTACTACTACTACTACTCTGCACCTCTCCTTCCGACAGTATTTAAGTCTCCGCACTGTCGCTTGATCTTCAGATAGTTCCTGACTATGGAACTGAACTTCTCCAGGCCGAGGGACTGACAACCTCAAATTCTACGACTACAAGGGTGATGGACTGATTACATCGTCTTCACATCTCTACTCTTCCTGCCTATTTTCTGTATTCGACTGAAGAAGCCTACTGTGTAGGCGAAACGTTTCGGAATAAAGTTGTCTAACTGTTGCATATGTGTCTTACCTAACAACCTGTCGGTATTGTATACCATTTTGATGTTCATCAAGGAACCTCCCTTGAGGGGAGCTCCCGATGATGTGTTCTCTTTTTCTGGGAGACAATTATAGTCCCTACCCACAAAGGGATGAAGCGAACTATTACCAACTCCTCCAGACTAGTGACAAGTCTGTCAATTATTTGTAAATCCCCTCCCCCCTTCCAGATAATTTTTCGAAAACAACATGTCGCTCATTACTTTGGCCGATAAATATAATTTCAGACGGAGTCCTTAAGAAGCCTCCCACTACAAGGGATAAACGTCCCTGTGCTGAGAGCCACCATTTGTTGTGAGGGCTCATATCAAGGTCACTTTACAAATTCTCCTACACCCTTTCTGTGGGACCAGATATCAAGGTCACTTTACAATTTTTTCCTGACCTCTTGCTGTAGGGCAGATGGCAAGGTCACTTCACAAGGACCATGTCTCGGAAATAAAAGAAAATCCGTCATAAAAGCTCTCATCATATAAAAAAATATCCTCTCAATGTCTCATAGAGAATGAACAGATGAATGGGCTTTATGGGTGACTTTCTCTTTCTCTCTGAGATGGCCGGACGCTATGTAGCTCAGGCTTACTGGCGCTCTCTCGCTTCCTTGTTTTTTTTTTTTTTTTTTTTTTTTTTTACCACAGGGTCGAACACTAAATATGAAAGTTGCCGCTGCTTTCACTCTGGGGTAGTCCTGGTTACTAACCAACTTAAGCAGAGTGTATTGTGTTCGCTCAAGCAGGTAACATACTTCTCTCTAACAAGCCTGGCTAAATCATCCATGTCATCGTAAATATTTTTTTAGTGTGCGTGTGCGTGTGTATTCACATAGCTGTGATTGTAGGGGTCGAGTCACAGCTCCTGATCCCGCCTCTTCGCTGGTCGCTGCTTGGTCCACTCTCTCCCTGGTCGCTGCTTGGTCCACTCTCTCCCTGGTCGCTGCTTGGTCCACTCTCTCCCTGCTCCATGAGCTTTATCGTACCTCTTCTTAAAGCTATATATAGATCCTGCCTCCACTAAATCATTCTCCAGATTGTTCCACTTCCTGACAACTCTGACTGAAGAAATACTTCTTAACATCCCTGTGACTTGTCTGAGTTTTCAACTTCCAGTTGTGACCCCCTTGTTGCTGTGTCCCATCTCCGAAACATTCTGTCCCTATCCACCTTGTCAATTCGTTTCAGTATTATATGTCATTATCATGTGCGCCCTATCACTCATGTCCTCCAGTGTCGTCAGGATGAGTTTCCTTAACCTCTCCTCGTGGTACATACCCCTTAGCTATGGGACTAGCCTCGTTGCAAACCTTTGCACTTTCTCTAATTTATTTAGCTTGAAAGAGTTTAGCAGCCTTTGACCTCCTAGGCTGTACTCCGTCTGCGGTCTTCTTGGTTCTTCCCAACTTCATAACTTTGCACCTGCTGGGCTTAAACTCCAGGAGCCATTTGTCGGACCAGGCTTGCAGCCTGTCCAGATCCCCTTGTAGGTTTACCTGATCCTCGTCCACTTGAATTCTTCTCATTAGTTTCACATAGTCTGAAAACAGGGACCCCTTTGACTCTATCCCTTCTGTCATGTCATTCACAAATACTAGAAGCAGCACCGGACCTAGGACTGGCACTTGTGGAACCCCACTCGACATCTGTACCCACTCTCACACCTCATCATGTACCAACAGACGGTGTTTCCTTCCTGTCAGGTATTCCCTGTGTGTGTGTGTGTGTGTGTGTGTGTGTGTGTGTGTGTGTGTGTGTGTGTGTGTGTGTGTGTGTGTGTGTGTGTGTGTGTGTGTGTGCGCCTGTGTGTGTACTCACCTATTTGTCGTTGCAGGGGCCGAGACATAGCTCCTGACTCCGCCTCTTCAGTGATCGCTACTAGGTCCTCTCTCTCTCTCCCTGCTCCATGAGCTTTATCATACCTCGTCTTACAACTATGTATGGTTCCTGCCTCCACTACATCACCTGCCAGACTATTCCACTTCCTGACAACTCTATGACTAAATAAATACTTCCTAACATCTCTCTGACTCATCTGAGTCTTCAACTTCCAACTGTGACCCCTTGTTTCTGTGTCCCATCTCTAGAATATTCTGTCTACCTTATCTATTACTTTCAGTATTTTGTATGTCGTTATCATGTGTCCCCTAACCCTCCTGTCCTCCAGTGTCGTTAGGCAAATTTCTCTTAACCTTTCTTCGTCTGACATTCCCCTTAGCTTTGGAACTAGCCTTGTTGCAAACCTTTGCACTTTCTCTAATTTCTTGACGTGCTGACCAGGTGCGGGTTCCAAACTGGTGTTGCATACTCCAGTATGGGCCTGACGTACACGGTATACAGAGTCTTGAACGATTCCTTACTGAAGTATCAGAACGCTATTATCAGGTATGCCAGGCGACCACATGCTGCAGTAGTTATCTGGAGATGTGCTGGGTATTATACACACCCCAAGATCTTTTTCCTTGAGTGAGGTTTGCAGTCTTTGGTCACCTAGCCTATACTCTGTCTGCGGTCTTCTTTGCCCTTCCCCGATCTTCATGACTTTGCATATGGCGGGGTTAAATTCGAGGAGCCAGTTGCTGGACCAGGCGACCAGCCTGTCCAGGTCTCTTTGTAGTCCTGCCTGATACTCATCTGATTTAATTATCCTCATTAACTTCACATCATCTGCGAACAGGGACACTTGTGAGTCTAACCCTTCCATCATGTCATTCACATATACCAAAAATAGCACTGGTCCTAGGACTGACCCCTGTGGAACTCCGCTCGTCACATGCGCTCATTGTGATACCTCATCACGAACCATGACTCGTTGTTGCCTCCCTGTCAGGTATTCTCTGATCCATTGCAGTGCCCTTCCTGTTATATATGCCTGATCCTCTAGCTTTTGCACCAATCTCTTGTGAGGAACTGTCGAAGACCTTCTTGCAATCCAAGAAAATGCAATCTACTCACCCCTCTCTCTTGTGTCTAACTTCCGTTACCTTGTCATAAACTCCAGTAGGTTTGTGACACATGATTTACCTTCCATGAATCCGTGTTGGTTGTCGTTTAGAAGCTGGTTCCGTTCTAGGTGTTCCACCACTTTCCTCCTAATAATTTTCTCCATGACTTTGCATACTATACACATCAGTGACACTGGTCTATAGTTTAGCGCCTCGTTTCTGTCTCTTTTCTTAAAGATGGGGACTACATTTGCCGTCTTCCATACCTCAGGTAGTTGTCGAGTTTCAAGGGATGTGTTGAAAACTGTGGTTAATGGCACACACAGTGTCTCAGTTCCCTCTCTAAGGACCCACGGAGAGATGTCCGGTCCCACCGCCTTTAAGGTATCAAGGTCACTTACAGCTTCACCTCCTAAGCTGCGTGTATTTCATCCAACAGTTGTTGGTATATCCCTGTTGGTGTACCCCTCTGTTTTGTCTTCCCAAAGTCCTTTCTGTTAATACTTCCTTAAATCTCGTGTTGAGCTCCTCACATATTTCTTGTGAGTTCCCCACCTTCTTCCTTCAGCCTGATTACCTGGTCTTTGACTGTTGTCTTCCTCCTGATGCGGCTATACAACAGCTTCGGGTCGGACTTGAACTTTCGATGATATGTTGTTTTCGTACTGTCCCTGGGCCTACCTCCTTATCTGTGCATACTCGTTTCTGGCTCTTCGACTGATCTCTTTATTTTCCTCGGTCGTTTGTCTTCTGTACGTTTTCCATTCTCTAGTGCACTTAGTTTTTGCCTCCCTACACCTTCGGGTAAACCAAGGGCTAGTTCTGATCTTTCCATTATTTCTGTTACCCTTGGGAACAAAGCTTTCCTCTGCTTCCTTGTATTTTGTTGATACGAAGTTCATCATTTCGTTTACTGACTTTCCTACCAATTCTCTTTGCCACTGAACCTCCTTTTATAGTTTAGCCTTTCCCGTCCTACTCCTGTTACCCTTTCCACTTGTAACGCTACTATATATTCAAAGCTCAGAACCACGTGGTCAATAGCTCCAAGGGGCCTTTCATATGTGATGTCCTCAATGTCCGAGCTAATCAGGGTGAACACGAAGTCCAGTCTTGCTGGTTCATCCTCCTCTCTCTCTGGTATTGTCTCTTAACATTTTGATGCATTTATGAGGTTTTCCAGTGCCACATCCATCATCTTGGCTCTTCATGCTTTGGGAGCCCCATGTGGCTCCAGGTTTTCCCAATCAATCTCTGCTCTGCTCGTGTGAACTCTTCTGGCCACCTCAGCTAGTGTGTCCACCACTGCTCTGTTGGTCTCTTCATATTCTTCTCTTGGGCTCCTGCAGTTCTGTAGTGGGTTATACATCACTGTAATGACTACCTTATGTCCCCCAGACTGAACTGTACCTACTCTGTAATCCCTTTCGCTAATTTCGTCCACTCCTTCCATTTCCTTAAATCCCCATCGGTTTTTAATGAGCAATGCAACTCCTCCTCCCCCTCTGCTTCGTCTATCTTTCCTCAGGATCTGATATCCGGGTGGGAAGATTGCGTCTGTTATCGTCCCATTGAGTTTCGTTTCTGTGACTGCTATGATGTTTGGGGACGTCTCTTTCTTTCCATCTGTGTTTGTATACCAAACCTTCAACTTCTTTTCTAAAACTGGTCTGGGGAGAATGGTGGGGTTGGAGGAGCGGGAGCCCTGGTGGGGACCTATGGGGGGTTGCTGTGGGGGTGGGGTTTGTGATGTAAGGGGTGGGGACAGAGGGTACAGTGTGTGGGTTTTGGTTTAGATTGTTTGGTTGCACTGAGGTTGCCGTGATTGGAGTCTTTCTATGAATTGTTCTGGAGGAGGTTGTGTTTGCTCTTCCACCTCGGTCTGGGTTCTCCTGCTCGTCTCCGTCATTGCCTCTCGTTCGTTCGTGTGTGTGTGTGTGTGTGTGTGTGTGTGTGTGTGTGTGTGTGTGTGTGTGTGTGTGTGTGTGTGTGTGTGTGTGTGAGCGCTCTCACTCTCTCGAGAACAACCAGCTGTAAATTACATCACCACCGCTTTGACAAACTTCAGAAAAAATAACGTATTAGAAGCGTGATGGATGAGGGCAGCAACCAGAAGACCTGATCTGAAACCGGGTCGCAGAATGGAGAAGCGACGACCTTCGGAAATAACTACCTGGAGGGTGTGCCGGGGGTTAACGCCCCCGCGACCCAGTCCTTGACCAGGCCTCCCGGTGGATCAGGACCTGATCAACCAGACTGTTCCTGCAGATAATCTACACGTAACCTTTGCAGCCCGGTCACCAGTCCATCTGACATAAGGTTGGGAAGGGTTGAGGGGGGTAACTTTCCCTAATTGTATGAGAAAGAGTTGTATCCAGGTGCGGTAGGTCGCCAATTATTACGAATTGCTGTAGGATGTGGCTTGCGTCTAATGGTTTATTCGTATGATAAACCCATACACAAAACATTATAAGGAGTTATGATGTAAGTGAGGAGAACATTAAAAACTTCGTAAAATATGTCTGTAATATAACGTATATTATGTTATGAACTTAAGGTATTTTAACGGTACCTTTCAGTTATAAATTTGATACAAACGCTTAACAGACTTAGTAATTATATTCACTGTTTACAATAATATCCATTCTAGCTGGATGGGTCTTTACACAGAGAATTGATAAAGTTAGATTCCCCACAAACTGAGACTTTACAAGATTAACTACTTGTAATTTGAACAGTATAATATTAGTTCATTATACTTAATAGATCTTTTAATTACAATTACCCTGTTTTCTAGAGTCAGAGCGAATTTACATTACTCTAGATAACTTCTCGATTTCAATACAGGAGAAAACCAAATAGACCTCGAGACAGCGAGAGGCTTTGTACTACCAATATCACACCACCCACATCTGACGTCAGCTCGTGTCAGGTGAATAGTGCGGAGGCGAATAGCCACACAATCATCAACTGGACATCACTCATGGTGAATGATCCACTTCCTAACCAATATAATTCATCATATAAATATATACGTATAATAATAATGAGAAAGAAGAAAATGAATATATAGTATAAAACTGATTACCTTCATTTTAGCTACTAATGAGGATAATCACAATGTAATATTAGACTGATGAACGAAGCCGCATTTCAGCGTAACACCAATGTTGTCATGGTTCTTAGGATATCAACCTTCCAATCCCCACCCTCCCTCCCTAGTCTCTTCTACAACATGCTAACAACACACTGCTGATCTATCAAATTTAGTTAAATAATAAAAATATTCCTGCGGATATTTCTTGGTTATCAAAGCTTATTCCTTACCTAGCAATGAAAATGGGTCGGGCAAATATTTGTGTTAGTGGGTTTGGATATGAGAAAGACCTGCCTAGTATGGGCCAATAGGCCTGCTCCAGTGTTCCTCCTTTCTTATGTTAGGTCCCTAATTAGGCTTCCTGATCGGCGATGCTGTTGTTGCTCGTAGACCGATGTAGGATTACAGACCAGAGTATTTTATTTCGCTCATAACTCGAGAACGCTTCAGCTAACCCACTTAAATTTTTATTCTCGTGTAAGGCAACGAGGATCAAATTCTAAGATCAAGTAGCTGTGGTAGTGCAGAGAGGAAGATACTCAAGAAGTATTATACTTACTGAGCTGCGTTTAAAAGGCTGGGACCAAGAGATGGAGCTCCAACCACGCATATACAAGAAGGTGAATACACAACTGTTTATTCTTATATGAATGGCAAGTCACGTAATGTTTACAAACATCTCCACAATAACAACCTGCTTTCCTCCCATGCTCGCCCTCCCTTGCTTTCCACCCTGCAACAAGCCACTATACTATAGCTGCTGGTACGCCCTAGACACACTACCCTCAACCCCACTTTTCTCCCGGGAAAACTCGTATGAAAACTCTGCTTCGCCCCTGGAGTAGCAGAGGGATACCAAGAGCAGGTCCTCTTGAGGAACGTGCATGCTAAACCACGAGTGTGAGCACACGCTAAGTAAAACGCATTCTCACACTGTCTAATGTTACACACTGTATAATGTTACACACTGTATAATGTTACTTTATAATGTTGCACACTGTATAATATTACACACTACATAATGTTGCACACTGGATAATTTTGCACAGTGTATAATGCACAAAGTTAATGACTATAACTGTAAATGTTAAACTAATAACAACAGCGGAAATCAACGGAAATTAATTAAATAAAATCATCAAGAGTAATGCAGTGATTCATTAATAACAGTAATCGCACCATGTCGTAACGTAACCCTACATGTTTGCAAATATTCAAATATTTTTTATAAGATACTGAAAAAATAACTGGGAAGAGGAGTCTGTGTGAAAATACTGACGCAAACTTGAGAGTGGCGCTGGAGCTGACCTCCACATTGTCTTCATTATCAATATCAATCATATCAATGCTTGTTTACTAAGGTTTCCTTTGCACCTCGAGCAATTTTATCCTCCCACACATTGCAGAATTCTGCCTTCACTCTTCCTTCCTGGGGATTCATGGTCAAACATGGTTTGTATTTGAAAGCTGGGTCTTTACACAAAGATATATCACCTGTCCTGACCCTATTATACAGCTATCTTCTCTCACCTACACCCACCTCCTCAACGCACGTTTCTCTCAACCTTTTGGAAAGTCCTTAATCTTGCATCTTCTCACCAAAGCACCCGGCACTTCTGGACTTTCCTACCACATTCTCTGCCACCTCCCAGACTCAGTCATTTTCGCTCTTACTGATCTATACAATGCTTGCCTTGCTTCTGGCTACTTACCGCCCCTTTTCAAAACAGCTATTGCCACACTTATCCCCAAACCCAACAAGGACCCAACTAACCCGAGGAACTATAGACCTATCAGTCTACCAGAAACCCTCGGAAAGACCTTTGAACGACTAATAAACAAAAGACTCACTCAGAGACTAACCACCTCCTGATTGACCGATAATTTGGCTTCCGCCAACACCGCTCGACGCAAGCAGCCCTCAATATCATTCTGAACTACATTCTAATCAATAAGGCCCAAGGATGTACAACGCTCCTGGCTGCTAAGGACGTGGAGAAAGCCTTCGACACGGTCTGGCATTCAGGGCTCAAGTACAAGCTATGTAACCTTTTTGACCTTCCGCTGAATGTCAAAAAGTTACTATGCAACTTCCTTGATGGCCGTACGATGCGAATTAAGTTCCAAAACTCTCTCTCCGACTCCTTCACCCTTCATGCAGGAGTACCCCAAGGCTCAGTACTCTCCTACTCTATACATCCTTTACACGAACGACATTCCAGACCCTGCACATCACAACACAGTCACACTAGCATATACTGATAACATCACACAACTCACCGCACATAAACAATGCAGATATTTATCACTCAGAACACAACGCGAGGTAGACAGGATCAGTGCCAGGGAGATTCTTTGGCGCATTAAAACTCATGCCAATAAATCTAAGATTACTTACTTCTTCCCAAAAGGACGTCCACCACTACCTGTCGAACTCAGACCACCACTACAAGAGCACTCATCCCACGAACACGCAACACCACTGTCCTAGACTACACACTCACATAAACGCCGAAAGAGCTATGGTCAGTTCTGCCCTTGGGCGACTATATAAGCTCATAGGCTCTCACCCTCACACTAAACTACACCTGTACAAAGCTCTCATACCACCATTTGTCACATATACACCTCTTGCTCTTTCTCTTGCTGCAAAGACTAATGTCCTGAAACTGCGGAGAATTCAGAACCGTGCATGGCGGTGGGTGCTGGGCGTGGTGTGGGACGACTCTGCTACAAGCGAGTCTCTCCATGCCAGGACTGGCATCCCGGCGCTGAACGTGTTCTGGAAATAACTCAGTGACAGGAAGATTGACCGACTAGTAACCCACCAAGACACATGGACAACCTACCTCGACGAAAAAATTAGAGGGCCAGATAACACTCTAAACCTCTTCCAATCCCTATATAATCCTGCTCCTCCCCCTTTCTATTCCTGAACCTCTATTCCTAATCTCTAATCTCAATTTCTGCTCTGCCCTCTGCAGGGGCGGACCTTAAAGACATCCTTTTTTCACCAAGACAGCTTCTCATGTTTCCCTCTCTAACCTATATCATTGCATTGAGAAACAAACAACAGCAAACTTGCGTATGACGCTTCGGCGACACCTGTAAGAGTGTCCATTGCCACCCTAAACCCTGGCTGGTTCTGCCATTGCGTTTGATACAGTCTTGCAGTCAACACGGTCAGACAACTTTCCCTCTACCTTGCCAACCAACATCACGCAGCTGAGTTTAGCCCCGGCTCTTTCTCTCCTTTTTCCTACCCCTTCCTCTCCCCCACTTAACTTCTACTATCCAAAATCTCCCTTTCACCCACATGGGTCTTAGCTGGGAGTATTCTATGCTATGCTTTCCCCCCCCTTCCCTCCCCCACCATTGCCTTGCATGTCCCGGCCAGGTGGTGGTGCTTGTTGCTTCGCCTCTCCTGCTTGCTGCTTTATCAAGTCAGTGATAAAGCTCTACAGAGAGAAACGTTGTGCAAATGTAAGTTATACGATTTGCCTTGAATATTTTTGGCAAACGCTACTTGCATTCAACGAGAGGCGTGTCTGGTCGTAGATGTAGTTGAAATGTCAGTCTGGTGGCTGTGATAGCGA
>NC_091298.1:23329027-23384027 GCF_038502225.1 Cherax quadricarinatus
TATATATATAAATATATATATATATATATATATATATATATATATATATATATATATATATATATATATATATATATATATGTCGTGATGAATATGTAAAACTGGTCAATTAGCAAGAACTCATTTAAAATTAAGCCCTTTCTAAAATTTTCTCTTATACGTTTAAAGGCATTTTTTTTTCATTAATGTTAATATAAAAATTTGTAACTTAGCACCAAAAGAATCTTAGAAAACTTACCTAACCTTATTATAACAAGCGTAATTTAATTTAGCCTAATCCAACTAAATATATTTTAGATACGTTTACAATAACTTAAAAATAAACAAACAAAATGAAATATATTTTTTTTCGTTAGGCTCAGAATGATTTTTGCGAAATTATTGCATACACAAATTTTTGCTTGTCTTATATGGCAAGATAAACTTTGCTATTTAAGCCAAGATCGCAAGTTCTGCCTATTCGCCGGGGAGCTGGACGAAGTATTCGAGATGTAGCTCTGAGTTGTTATCTATGTTGTTTTACTTTCTATTTTATTTTTGTGAATGTTTTGTCTATGTATTTTGCCTTTAAATAAAATATATATTAAATATAGGAGGTGGTAGGCGAAAATTCTCAGCTTCAGGGACAACCTTGAGTTTTCCCTGAAGCAAGTTTATTCTTTTCTCTGAGGATGAGGGTCCCTAGGACTGTACTAGAGGTGGTGCCTCCCTATATATATATATATATATATATATATATATATATATATATATATATATATATATATATATATATATATATATATATATATGTCGTGCCGAATAGGCAGAACCTGCGATCTTGGCTTAAATAGCAACGCTCATCTTGCCATACAGGACAAGTGAAAATTTGTGTATGCAATAATTTCGCCAAAATCATTCTGAACCTAACGAAAAAAAAATATTTGATTGTGTTTGTTTAGTACTAAATTATTGTAAAAGTATTTAAAATACATTTAGTTGGGTTAGGCTAAAATAAATTGCTCTTGTTATAATAAGGTTAGGTAAGTTTTCTAAGATTCCTTTGGCGCAAAATTAAATTTTTTTACATTAACATTAATGAAAAAAAAGTCTTTAAAAGTATAAGAGAAATTTTCAGAAAGGACTTAATTTTAAATGAGTTCTTGCTAATTGACCAGTTTTACATATTCGGCACGATATATATATATATATATATATATATATATATATATATATATATATATATATATATATATATATATATATATTGGGAGGCACCACCTCTAGAACTGTCCTGGGCAAGCAGGCAGGCAGTGCATGAGGAAGATGGTGTTGAACCACTGACTGGTGGTGTTGGGGACAGGTGAGCAAGTGGAGGAGATACTGGTTGTACCGAGCATGAGGAGACGAGGTACTGACTGACTGCATGTGTCGGAAGCAGCGTTGAGAATGGAGGAGGAAGTGCTGATGGCTGGTGGTGGAGGGTGAGGTTCAGGAGGTACTGGATGGTGAGGTTCAGGAGGTACTGAATGGTGTTAGAGGGTGGGGTTCAGGAAGACTGAATGGTGTTGGAGGGTGAGGGTCAGGAGGTACTGAATGGTGTTGCTGGAAGGTGAGGTTCAGGAAGTATTGAATGGTGTTGCTGGAGGGTGAGGTTCAGGAGGTACTGAATGGTGTTCCTGTAGGGTGAGGTTCAGGAGGTACTGAATGGTGTTACTGGAGGGTGAGGTTCAGGAGGTACTGAATGGTGTTACTGGAGGGTGAGGTTCAGGAGGTACTGAATGGTATTGCTGGAGGGTGCGGTTCAGGAGGTACTGAATAGTGTTGCTGTAGGGTGAGGTTCAGGAGGTACTGAATGGTGTTGCTGTAGGGTGAGGTTCAGGAGGTACTGAATGGTGTTACTGGAGGGTGAGGTTCAGGAGGTACTGAATGGTATTGCTGGAGGGTGCGGTTCAGGAGGTACTGAATGGTGTTGCTGTAGGGTGAGGTTCAGGAGGTACTGAATGGTATTGCTGAAGGGTGCGGTTCAGGAGGTACTGAATGGTGTTGCTAGAGGGTGAGGTTCAGGAGGTACTGAATGGTGTTACTGGAGGGTGAGGTTCAGGAGGTACTGAATGATGTTTCTGGAGGGTGAGGTTCAGGAGGTACTGAATGGTGTTGCTGGAAGGTGAGGTTCAGGAGGTACTGAATGTGTTGAAGGGTGAGGCTCAGGAGGTACTAAATGGTGGTGGAAGGTGAGGTTCAGGAGGTACTGAATGGTGCTGGAAGGTGGGGTGATGGAGGAGCTGAATGGTGTTGGAGGGCGAGGTGATGGAGGTGCTGAATGGTGTTGGAGAGTGAGGTGATGGAGGTACTAACTGGTGGTGTTGGAGAGTGAAGTGGTGGAGGTACTAACTGGTGGTGTTGGAGAGTGAGGTAGTGGAGGTACTAACTGGTGGTGTTGGAGAGTGAGGTGGTGGAGGTATTAACTGGTGGTGACGAAGAGTGAGGTGGTGGAGGTAGTAACTGGTGTTGGAGGCAGAAATGGTGGAGTTACTAACTGGTGGTGTTGGAGAGTGAAGTGATGGAGGTACTAACTGGTGGTGTTGGAGGCAGCGTGGAGGGTGAGCAGCAACACTGGCGCTGTGTTCTCCTTGACGAAGACTTGGTAGGAAGGCTGAGAGAAGGCAAGGTTGCCAACCCCAGTCAGCTGCGTCACTGACAAAAAAAAAAAAAGCGATATACATTAGTTTATTATATTATCATCATTATTATGTCTGCTTTTTAAGATGTTTTATCTTCACATACTTAGCAAAAATATTCACTAAGTATATTGTAAGGTAATGAAGTGGTCAGCAGGTGATGGGGAACAGTTACTTGGTCTGTGTTTCCCGTGTACGAGTGACGGGGTATATGGAGTAAACTAATTAGACACATCCATCAACAGTGTTTCGGTCTCAATATTATACAAATTTATATCATAACTGGTAGTGTGGAGCACTAAGCTGAAAGCTCAGGTTCGATTCCCTTTGTACTTCTTGATTTTCAGTGTTGCATTCATATTACTTTTATGAATTTTTAGAAATGTGAAGAAATTGACAAAAATGAAACACATGTAAAAGAAACCTCATATAATTCTATTTCAGCAGACGACTGAAGTCCAAGTTCTGACTTCTGTCCAAGTGGTTTCCAAATTTTTATCTATCAGCATGACACTTTAAACTTAACATTTATAACAGAATGAATCGAAGAGCTGTTTATCAAAAGCCTTGCAAAGTTCTTTATCAAAGCTTCAATCACAATAGACATTTTAAAATGCTGACAATACCATACCTGCCTATATACGCACCAACATAACACATACGTACTTGGGTATGCATGCAGACAACAATGCACATACATATACGCGGGTTCGCAAGCAGCAAATACACGCAGAAATACACTTTCACATATATAAAATGCAATAACAAATAGGGTTTAAGATGTGAGGAAAGACTGCAGTGTGGACATATCCTGTGGAGCGGAGGGGAGTACATCACCCCCAGCGGGCCGTAAACATGCTGAGTTTGTGTACCTCCATTACCTGTGATGAACGACCAACATAAAGCAAGCAAAACCCAGCACAAAGACGTATCAAAGCGCTCCTCCATATTTACCACCGCCAGCATAAACAGTTTGGCTCCCTCCCATACCAAAATTTACGGTGACTGATTTTTCTCTTCCTCTCTAAGTCGACCCCATGAGCATTGCTTGCATCCCAGACACCTTTACTAGGCTTCCCTCAGTATACCCACTACACCAAAATCTCTCTCCATACCCTTCACCACACATCTCCCCACACACTTTCACTACACATTTTTTCACATACCCTTCCGCCACAACCATCTACACACATGAAATTCATTGCAAGTTTTCATAAAACTGAAACTGATGTGTAGCCTACAGTAAAATATTACACAACACATTAATATAGAGTTACAGTCTGAAGGGGCATCTGAAAAGTAGCATCGGCGCGCCTCTGGCAAGACAGTGGCAGTGAATGATGGTGAAAGTGTTTCTTCTTCTCGGGCCACCATATATATATATATATATATATATATATATATATATATATATATATATATATATATATATATATATAAATATATATATATACATATGTCGTGCCGAATAGGCAGAACTTGCGATCTTGGCTTAAATAGCAACGCTCATCTTGCCATATAGGACAAGCGAAAATTTGTGTATGCAATAATTTCGCCAAAATCATTCTGAACCTAACGAAAAAATATATTTCACTGTGTTTGTTTAGTATTAAATTATCATAAACAAATCTAAAGTATATTTAGTTGGGTTAGGCTAAAATAAATTGCTCTTGTTATAATAAGGTTAGGTAAGTTTTCTAAGATTCTTTTGTTGCAAAAAATAATTTTTTTTACATTAACATTAATGAAAAAATATATCTTTAAACATATAAGAGAAAATTTTAGAAAGGACTTAATTTTAAATGAGTTCTTGCTAATTGACCAATTTTACATATTCGGCACACACACACACATATATATATATATATATATATATATATATATATATATGCATACACACATGCATCTGAAAATGTTAACAAAATGCCCCAAGGAATTATACAACGTCTGAGAAATAGGAACCAATCAAACGTGATTGGTTCCTATTGGTGCCTTCATGCCATCACGGTCATGAAGGCACGTCCTTAGAAAGAAGAGAAAAATATGAAAAAAAAATCCAATGCCAAAAAAAAAAAATATACGTTTTAAAATATGTTACAATTATAAAATAGATAATATCGTAGTTATTGCAACCCCTGAATGGGTCACAATGTATATAATGTATATTATCTTTTCATATAATTTTATATTGCTTATATTTGCGATAATAGGTAAATCGTAAATATATTGCTTTATATTATTATTTGACTTAGTTACTTTTGTTAGGTAGGATGTAACAGTCATATATTATGTGCTCACAGTTCAAGTCTTGATTGTTTAACTACTGTAATTATCGCTCGTGGCTTGTTACTCTGCCGGCTTCTCGGTGTTGCTGGTCAGCAACTATCCACCGAGCGATCACGTGATATAGGGGGGGGGGGGGCGGGTGATCACACCTCGCCTGGAGTAGTCAGTCTGGGCTAGACTCTCTTGGTGGTTGGACGTATTCCTGACAAGATGTGCCTAACTCTTCCTTATTGGCCCTTGTTGGAAGATCGTCTCTGTAGCTTTCTTGTTGGTTCTGTAGAACTCTGTTCACAGAACATTGTCTAGACTTACTGATTTTCGACGTTGTACTGTGGCCATGATCATATAGTGGTTAGTACATTGCGTTGTGTCCGCAATAACCCAGGTTCATACCCTGGTCACGGCACCAGGCTGAATGCTAGAAGGGCAGTCCTTTCTAGTATTCACTGGAGATCTTAGATCTAAGCTTATTAGAAATAGCGTTTTTTGTAACAAATGGGGGACTGTCCGGGATGCTTTTGATCCAAGGTGTTGGAGAAATTGTCCAGTTTGACATACTAGTAACTCTATGGTCAAACACTTTGAGTACTTTCCTAATCCGAAGACTTTGAGTTTTGTTTTTGTACAACATACTAGGTGGATGTATGTACTTGACTGAGTCTCTTGATCCAAGGAGATGGACATGCTGTTTATGAGCTCTAGCTCTAAGACCACCAACACTAAAATTCCTATTAGGATTATAGTTTCCCATAATCACTCTCATTGTACATTTATTTTCGTGATGTATGTCAAAGTGAAACAGTTAATTGATACTCTGACTTTGTCTGAGTTAAGTACATTAAAACTTCAGACATGTTGGAAAGTAGCCAAATATCTCGGTGTGACGTATAACAGGAATTACACAGCAGAAACTGTCAGAGCATTAATTAAAGATATATTGTTTCCTGCTCATACAGAGATGTCTGATTATGATTCAGATACAGAAAGCCTAGTGTCACAATTAGAAAGTATGACTATTTGATGACGTAGAAGAGCAACTACGGCAGAAGTGAGCCTAGTGTCTAAGCCTAGTGAAATTTTGTTCTCGTTCACGCATTCCCGCCTCACTAACACAATAGTACAGTGTAGCTGGTAGTACGACTCAGCCTCATACTAGTACCGTGTATGCTACACCTGTATCTACTTATCCTAGACCAGATCTAGACTCTCTAGGGATGGCTGGACAAGTTGCCCGACCTAAAGAACGTCCAGACTCATTCCTTAGATTCCTTACTCCTCCATTACCCACTGGTCCTATCTCTCAGGAACAGTTTGAGAGGTTGGAACGCCTCATAATGTTGCAGACTGCACAAATAGAGGCACAGATGAAATTGAACGAAGATTTCCAGAGAGAAAATGTTCGTCTTGGAAGACAACAGACTGATAGATCACAGGACACATTTAATGTGCAGAAAGCTGCCTCAATGGTTCCTAAGTTTTTGAGAGTGACTTAGACACCTATTTTGATGTGGTTGAGAACCAGGCACGTGCTATGAACTGGCCACGTAAGCACTGGGCTACCCTGTTGCACACAGCTTTGACAGGAAGAGCTCAAACTTGTACTGCTGCTTTACCATTTGCCAAGTACATTAGTTATGACGCTGTCAAGCAAACTATTCTACAGACATATAACTTGTTACCTGTAAGTTATCAACGTGCATTTTGTACATTACAACGACGACAAGATCAAACTTGTGTAGAGTTTGCTCGTGAGAAAAAAGTTGCATTTGAGAGATGGTGTAGATCTGCGAAATGTAACAATTACGACAGTCTTGTTCAGTTGTTACTACACGAAGAGTTTAACAACTGTATGTCTGCTGATATACAAGTATATCTGATCGATCATACTACCTCGGATATTCTGGAAACTGCAGCATTAGCAGACAGTTACGAGATTTCTCACAAACTTGTACGTACTAAAAAACAGAGAAACAAGGCAACTAAAAATTGTCCTAGAAGTTGGCAACCTAAATCAGCTGCTCATTGCCGGCTTGATGTACCTGCTACTGTAACTTCTCGTACCTTTACCAGGAAAACTCACAATCCTGAATCTGTCTCTGTGGCTAGACAGAAGTCTGATACCGAGAAGAAGAAAGTTAAATGTACCTATTGTAACAGAAAAGGACATGCTAGAGAGTGTTGCTGTAAGTTAGAAAGAGATACGAGAAGCAGTCGTGTGGCTGGCGTCCCCACACATGTCCTATCCTCTTCCGAGCAACAAACGCACCAAAATCCTAGTAATACCTCTGATCCCACTGTTTTAGATAATATTACTCAGAACAGATGACTAGTGTCAGAAAGTGTATCTGACGAAAAGATTCGTTCAGCGATGAGCCCTTACTTATCAAGAGGTAAAGTAGGATTTGACGAATCACATCTAACTGAGATAATTACTTTCAGAGACACTGGCAGTTATCTCATGTTATTAAGAGAAGATGTACTGCCCATAACTGATAATACCTATACCAAGATAGATGTATTGTTAGAAGCCTATGGAGGGGCTGTTATAAAAGTACTTCTGTACAAAGTTTGCATTGAAACAAGCTATTATACTGGTTATATTTCAGTGGGTATATTCAGTTGTGTATTTCCCATCAGGTCAGTGGACTCTTTGATAGGGAACGATATCCTTCATGCTGGTATATGTAAAGAACCACTTGTGATTGATAATACCACTGATGATAATTTTGCCATTGAAGCTTGTAGAAAGAAGCCTATTTTATTTCCTCTCAGCGCAATTACTAGAGCTATGTCAAAGATTCAACAACCATCCTTGTCTCCTGTTGAGTTAGTGGATGACAATGATTTGGGCTTAAATATGTTGTTTAGTGACGCTCTGCGCCCAGGATCATTAACACTGACTCCCCCCGGTCATCAACCTAGTCAGGACACAACTGACGTTAAATTCCTAACCCATGATGATTTAATCAAGGATCAGTTTGTTGATCAGTCACTGGAAAGACTGAGAGATATAGCAGTTACTGAGAGTGAAGCAAAGGATCTCGATAATTGTTACTATTATAGTAACGGTGTACTGATGGAGAAAAATACATGTAAGTTGTCAGCTGATAGTGTTTCCACCATAGTCAAGCATCTCGTAGTGTTACCAGTTACATTTCGTGAACAAGCCATTGATTTTGCTCACAACAGTCCCATAGGAGGACATCTGGGTGTCAAGAAGACACTCGGTTAACTGGCAAAACATTTTACTTGGCCAAAAATGAAGGAAACAGTAGCTGATCATGTGCGACGTTGCCACGTGTGTCAAGTGACAAGCAAGCCAGCACACACACCTCCAGCTACACCTCTCACTCTGTTCACTAGTAGCAAAGTCCAGTTCATCTGGATTAAGAACATAAGAACATAAGAACGAAGGAACACCGCAGAAGGCCCACCGGCCCATGCGAGGCAGGTCCAAGTCCCTACCGGCCCAAGCCAATGCACCCAACCTAGTCAGGTCAGGTCACATTGACTTAAGGGAGGAACACGGCAACCGACCTGTTAGCACAAGCTATCAGGTCCAACTCACACCCACCCACATCTACTCATGTATTTATCCAACCTATTTTTAAAGCTACACAACGTTCTGGCCTCTATAACGGTACTTGGGAGTTTGTTCCACTCATCCACAACTCTATTACCAAACCAGTACTTTCCTATATCCCTCCTGAATCTGAATTTTTCCAACTTAAAACCATTGCTGCGAGTCCTGTCTAGACTAGATATTTTCAGCACACTATTTACATCCCCTTTATTTATTCCTGTCTTCCACTTATAAACCTCAATCATATCTCCCCTAATTCTACGTCTTTCTAGAGAGTGCAGTTTCAGGGCCCTTAGTCTATCCTCATAGGGAAGGTTTCTGATACATGGGATCATCTTTGTCATCCTCCTTTGTACATTTTCCAGAGAATTTATATCCATTCTGTAATACGGTGACCAAAACTGTGCAGCATAATCTAAATGAGGCCTAACCAAGGATGTATAGAGTTGAAGAACAACCTGAGGACTCCTATTATTTATGCTTCTTGATATGAAGCCAAGGATTCTATTAGCTTTATTGCGAACACTTATGCACTGTTGTCTTGGTTTCAGATTACTGCTAACCAGAACTCCTAAATCTTTTTCGCAATCCGTAATATTAAGATCTACATTATTTAGTTTATATGTGGCATGGTTATTGTCCTGTCCAACATTTAGAACTTTGCATTTGTCTATATTAAACTGCATCTGCCACTTCTCCGACCACTGCATCAGTCTATTCAAATCTTCCTGGAGTGCTCGAATGTCCTCGTCAGAATGAATTCGACGGCCTATTTTGGTGTCATCGGCAAACTTGCCGATGTCGCTCTTTATGCCCTCATCTATGTCGTTTATGTAGATTGTGAACAGCAGGGGGCCCAACACTGACCCCTGTGGAACACCGCTCGTGACGCTTCCCCACTCTGATTTCTCCCCATTTATGCAAACTCTCTGCTGCCTATTTGTCAACCATGCCTCTATCCAGGAAAAAATTTCTCCTCCTATTCCATGTGCTTTAATTTTCCTCAATAGTCTCTGATGTGGGACCCTGTCAAAAGCCTTACTGAAGTCCATATACACAATATCATATTCATTACCATGATCTACCTCCTCAAATACCTTAGTGAAAAAAGTTAATAAATTCGTAAGGCAGGAACGCCCCTTTGTAAAACCATGCTGAGATTCGTTGATTAATTTATGCTTTTCAAGGTGGCTACGAACTGCCTCGGCAATTATTGATTCCATAAATTTTCCCACTATGGAGGTTAGGCTTATTGGTCTATAGTTCGAAGCTAAGGACCTGTCACCTGTTTTGAAAATAGGTATCACATTTGCCATTTTCCACTTATCTGGCACCATGCCAGTTTGTAGTGATATGTTGAAAAGATTAGCCAAAGGTGTGCTAAGCTCCTCTTTACATTCCTTTAGAACCCTTGCATACAGTTCATCAGGGCCTGGGGATTTGTTAGGTTTTAATTTATCTATTTGCCTAAGGACCATGTCACTTGTGACCCTAATAGTGCACAGTTTATTATCGTCCTGTTCTACATAATTTATCATTACTGGAATATCGCTGGTATCCTCCTGTGTAAAAACTGAGAGGAAGTATGTGTTAAAAATTCTACACATTTCCTTATCACTGTCAGTAACTGACCCGAGGAACTTTTGAGTGGGCCTATCTTGTCCCTGATCTTACTTCTGTATACCTGAAAGAATCCTTTTGGGTTAGTCTTCGATTCTCTTGCAACTTTAACCTCATAATCTCTTTTTGCTTTTCTAATTCCCTTTTTTATTTCTCTCTTTAACTGAATATATCGATTTCTTAATTGCCCCTCTCCTCTTTTGATTTGCCTATATATGCCTCTCTTTTGACCAATCAGATATTTTAATCTATTGTTCATCCATTTAGGATCATTTTTGTTTGATCTGATTTCCCTATTTGGAACATAATTTGACTGAGCAGCTAGAACTATGCCCTGGAAAGCATCATATCGGCAACCATCACCACCTACCTGACCCCTAGTCAGGTCATTCCAGTTCAGCCCACCTAAGTAATTTTTCAGTCCTATGAAATCAGCCAAGCGAAAGTCAGGGACGGAGACTTGATTGCCATTATTAGGGGAATTCCATGATATGTTAAAACTGAGTGATTTGTGATCACTCTCCCCAAGCTCATCATTAACCTCAAGATTATTAATTAGTGTTTCCCTACTGGCAAGAACCAAGTCAAGGAGGTTATTTCCCCTAGTTGGCTCTGTCACAAACTGTTTTAAAAAACAATCCTGGATCGTATCAAGAAAGTCACCCGACTCTAAATTTCCTGTCAAATTGCTCCAGTCAATCTGTCTATAGTTGAAATCTCCCATTAGCACAACATTTTCGTATGTAGATGCCTTACGAATTTCGTCCCATAGAAGTTTACTGCACTCCCTATCAAGATTTGGGGCCCTGTAAATCACACCCAAAATTAGTTTTTCTCGGCCCTCGAGAAGCTGTAACCAAACAGATTCAGTGGCTGACGCTTCTAATTTAATATCTTGTCTAACACAACAATTTAAATTGTCTCTGACATACATCGCTACTCCACCACCTTTCCTGTTGACCCTGTCAGTGTGGAATAATTTATAGCCTTGTATGTGACATTCAGAGGGCGATTAGAGATTGTTCAGATTTGTTCAACAGGTTGAAGCGTTTGCTTTCCTCTGCTCCAGTGTTGAGGAGTCCTAATTTCAATCTTCCTTTCTTTTTACATATAGATGAGAGTGGTTATGCAGTGGGTGCTGTGCTGCTCCAACAGTCAACATCCACTGACATTCTCCATCCTATATGTTACTATTCATCTAAGCTTAAACGACACCAGAAAAATTATGCCACTATTGAGAAAGAGGCTCTAGCTCTTGTGGTGTCCTTGGAACATTTTGACGTGTATTTGGGCACTTCCCCATTTAAAATTAACGTTTATTCAGACCACAATCCACTCACTTACAAAAACACTATGAAGAGTAAAAATGCTAGGATCATGAGGTGGGCTCTCAGAATCCAGCCTTACTCTATTAGTATACAACATATCAGTGGTCATTGTAATGTAATTGCTGACACTGTCACGTCCTTAATTATCAGTTACATTTAAATTAACGTAATTTTATGCTCAAATGCCTTTAGTTACTTGCTATGTCAAATTCAGTAAAGTAACGTAATCTCTCCAGCCCATGTTAATTATGTATACTCATGTATGTCTAATTAATCCATTTATATATTTACAGTAGTGGTGATATATGTGTGTGAGGAGGAGACAGTTGGAGACAGAAGCTAAGTGTTGTGTGGGCGATGTTACTGACTGGCGGAACACTGTCCTGCCGCAGACTCCCCCTCACTACACACCTTAAGCTTCCTCATACGCAGATGCCCATACTGCCTCGCATTCCACTACCACTACTTAAGAGTGGAATGTCATCTCCTGTCTATCGCACAAGACTATTGTTCATATGCAGTCTCCACTATGATCGAGCCTCAACGTGTCATGCTTGTCTACGCTATCCTGTCTCTACACTGATGTACATAACTACGAATATGCAGAGATACGATACTATGTACTGCCCTAGTACCAGGGGCATAACTTATAGTGATATAGACACTGTGAAATTATAGAAGTGCTTGGCTCACAGTGATATAGACACTGAAATTATAGAAGTGCTTGGCACAAGAGCGACTCTGATTTAATTTTATATTAAATTGTATTATTAAAGTGACATGAGTAATCAGTAATGATGTGAAAGACATTAACGCAACTCCTAGTGCGACCGTTTGTCGTGTTAGGGGGGGTGTTGGAACCCCTGAATGGGTCACAATGTATAAATGTATATTACCTTTTCATATAATTTTATATTGCTTATATTTGCAATAATAGCTAAATTGTAAATATATTGCTTTATATTATTATTTGATTTAGTTACTTTTGTTAGGTAGGATGTAACATTCATATATTATGTGCTCATAGTTCAAGTGTTGATTGACTAACTGTAATTATCGCTAGTGGCTCATTACTCTGCCGGCTTCTCGGTGCTGCTGGTCAGCAATTGTCCACCGAGCGATCACGTGATATAGGGGGAGGTGATCACACCTCACCTGGAGTAGTCAGTCTGGGCTAGACTCTCTTGGTGGTTGGACATATTCCTGACAAGACGTGCCTAACTCTTCCTTATTGGCCCTTGTTGGAAGATCGTCTCTGTAGCTTTCTTGTTGGTTCTGTAGAACGCTGTTCACAGAACATTGTCTAGACTTAGTGATTTTCGACGTTGTACTGTGGTTGTGTGTTGCATAGACACTCTGAGCAACTCAGGTCCTGAGCTGTAGCTTCTGACCTAATTTGTACTGGTATCTGTGTACTGTCACAGTCGGGGATTTTCTTATGCTGAACTTAGATTCAGTAGTATGGGAGTTTTGTGACTTTTGTGGAGGATCTGCAGATGGTCCCTACTTAGTGTCGTTATATTATCTCCTTGTTCCTGATTTTGTGTCGCAGTTGCTTGTTATATTGTTGTTCGGCTTAGCAGTCGTTTTATTGTTCAAGCAAGCTGTTCTGATTGCCAGGTGGTCAAGAAGTTGGTTTATGTGAGGACTTTGTCAGTTACTGGTTTAAGTCTAGTCGAGTCGTGAGACATAGCGAACTACTTAGAACACTTACAGACATAAACACAAACTGATTTGTATATATATGTATTAGGTTATTAAATGTTAACAATGTACCAGACGGTACTTAAGACATATAAATGTGATATGTGCCTTCAGCACAATATTTCTGTACACGAGAGAAGTGATTATTATTATTTTGATTACTGTGATTAATTTAATTTAATTTGATAATATACTCCTAGACATTATTATTTATAAACTTATTAAATTTTAATTTATTTAGTTAGTAGCCTACCAGTTGTAATCCTGAAGCACTATTGAATCATACTGAATTCTAATGGATAATTGGACCAGGATACTGACTACTTGTTACGAAAACCCAGTAACAGGCTGAATGCTAGAAGGGCAGTCCTTTCTAGTATTCACTGGAGATCTCTAAGCTTATTAGAAATCGCGTTTTTTGTAACAGTAGTGTAGCAAATGTGGTAGTGTAACAAAGAGATGATCGTACTGGGAATATAATTCAAAGTCCCTGAGTGTCACACATTCCCCAAAATGCCTTACCTAATAGCATATCTGTGAGTTACTCCAGACCCAGGGGCTTCTCGGCTTCTGGACTTTAAGCAGACACACATGACATTTATGGAGGCCTAGCCTCATAGTCCATAAAAATAATATTATTTCAGCTTCTACGACTTCATATAGTGTGATGATGTAACGTGTGGTGGCGCCCCCTAGCAGACAACTTACACTAAGTTTAACTTTGCCATAGTCTCACTTATTATTCTCGTGTATCAGACAGGAACCTGAAAAATATGTTTGATGGTAAAAAAAAAGTTCCGCGATGTTTACTTCAGGAAGACGCACTCTATAGGCAACGACGCACCCTTCAGGCAGTGACGCACCCTTCAAGCAGTGACGCACCCTTCAAGCAGTGACGCACCCTTCAGGCAGTGACGCACCCTTCAGGCAGTGACGCACCCTTCAGGCAGTGACGTACCCTTCAAGCAGTGACGCACCCTTCAGGCAGTGACGCACCCTTCAGGCAGTGACGCACCCTTCAGGCAGTGACGCACCCTTCAAGCAGTGACGCACCCTTCAAGCAGTGACGCACCCTTCAGGCAGTGACGCACCCTTCAAGCAGTGACGCACCCTTCAGGCAGTGACGCACCCTTCAAGCAGTGACGCACCCTTCAGGCAGTGACGCACCCTTCAAGCTGTGACGCACCCTTCAAGCAGTGACGCACCCTTCAGGCAGTGACGCACCCTTCAAGCAGTGACGCACCCTTCAAGCAGTGACGCACCCTTCAAGCAGTGACGCACCCTTCAGGCAGTGACGCACCCTTCAAGCAGTGACGCACCCTTCAGGCAGTGACGCACCCTTCAAGCAGTGACGCACCCTTCAGGCAGTGACGCACCCTTCAAGCAGTGACGCACCCTTCAGGCAGTGACGCACCCTTCAAGCAGTGACGCACCCTTCAAGCAGTGACGCACCCTTCAGGCAGTGACGCACCCTTCAAGCAGTGACGCACCCTTCAGGCAGTGACGCACCCTTCAAGCAGTGACGCACCCTTCAAGCTGTGACGCACTCTTCAAGCAGTGACGCACCCTTCAAGCAGTGACGCACACCCACCTCACCATTCTTAAGTTATTCTGGTGAGTAAACCATCACAGTGTATGCGTGGGTAAACAATGGCAAAGACCTACAAGTGAGAATAAAGACACTGTTAGCAGAGGATTCATTAACACAACACTTCACTCAGGGCTACAGCTTTATCAAAGTACTTAATATAACGTTTCTCCAAAGGCTGGACTTAATTGTAGTAGATAAAGCCTCGGGCAAAACACTGTATTAAGAAGGATCTACTGGACTAGTGCCTTCATTCACTCAATGTACGCATGTGTTGTTAAAAGCAAGGCACACTGTATTGTTCTCTCTCAGGTGTTCGTAACACCTCAGCAGGTTATTACAGCGTAGTAGATCGTCTCTGCTTTACTGATATGTAGTGTGATGTATGTGTAGGGGTGAGTGGGGCTCGTTGTGTGTAGGCGTAAGTGGGGGCTCGTTGTGTGTAGGGGTGAGTGGGGGCTCGTTGTGTGTAGTGGTGAATGGGGGCTCGTTGTATGTAGGCGTGAGTGGGGGCTCGTTGTGTGTAGGGGAGAGTGGGGGCTCGTTGTATGTAGGCGTGAGTGGGGGCTCGTTGTATGTAGGCGTGAGTGGTGGCTCGTTGTATGTAGGCGTGAGTGGGGGCTCGTTGTGTGTAGGGGTGAGTGGGGGCTCGTTGTGTGTAGGGGTGAGTGGGGTCTCGTTGTGTGTAGGAATGGGGGCTCGTTGTGTGTAGTGGTGAATGGGGGCGCGTTGTGTGTAGGGGTGAGTGGGGGCTCGTTGTGTGTAAGGGTGAATGGGGGCTCGTTGTGTGTAGGGGTGAGTGGGGGCTCGTTGTGTGTAAGGGTGAGTGGGGGCTCGTTGTGTGTAGGGGTGAGTGGTGGCTCGTTGTGTGTAGGGGTGAGTTTGGTTCGTTGTGTAGGGGTGAGTGGGGCTCGTTACGTTTAAGGGTAAGTGGGGTCTTGCTGTTTTGGGGTGTGTGGGGCTCGTTACGTTTAGGGGTAAGTGGGGTCTTGCTGTTTTGGGGTGTGTGGGGCTCGTTATGTGTAGGGATAAGTGGGGTCTCGTTGTGTGTAGGAGGTGAGTAGGGCTCGTTGTGTGCAGGAGTGAGTGGCGTTCGTTGTGTATAGGGGTTAGCGGGGCTCGTTATGTGTGGGGGTGAGTTGGGGCTCGTTTTGCATAGGGGTGAGTTGGGGCTCGTTGTGTGTAGGGGTGAGTTGGGGCTCGTGTGTAGGGGATCGTTGTGTGCAGGGGTGATTGGGGGCTCGTTGTATGTGTGAATGGGGGCTCGTTGTGTGTAGGTGTGAGTGGGGGCTCGTTGTGTAGGGGTGAATGGGGGCTCGTTGTGTGTAGGGGTGAGTGGGGGCTCGTTGTGTGTAGGGGTGAGTGGGGGCTCGTTGTGTTTAGGGGTGTGTGAGGGGCTTGTTGTATGTAGGGGTGAGTGGGGTCTCGTTGTGTGAACATACATAAGAAAGGAGGAACACTGCAGGAGGCCTGCTGGCCCATACTAGGCAGGTCCTTTACAATTCATCCCACTAACAAAACATTTACCCAACCCAATTTTCAATGCTACCCAAGAAATAAGCTCTGATGTGAAAGTCCCACTCAAATCCAACCCTTCCCACTCATGTACTTATCCAACCTAGATTTGAAACTACCCAAAGTCCTAGCCTCAATAACCCAACTAGGTAGACTGTTCCACTCATCAACTACCCTATTTCCAAACCAATACTTTCCTATGTCCTTTCTAAATCTAAACTTATCTAATTTAAATCCATTACTGCGGGTTCTCTCTTGGAGAGACATCCTCAAGACCTTATTAATATCCCCTTTATTAATACCTATCTTCCACTTATACACTTCGATCAGGTCTCCCCTCATTCTTCGTCTAACAAGTGAATGTAACTTAAGAGTCTTCAATCTTTCTTCATAAGGAAGATTTCTGATGCTATGTATTAATTTAGTCATCCTACGCTGAATGTTTTCTAACGAATTTATGTCCATTTTGTAATACGGAGACCAGAACTGAGCTGCATAATCAAGGTGAGGCCTTACTAATGATGTATAAAGCTGCAGTATGACCTCTGGACTTCTGTTGCTTACACTTCTTGATATAAATCCCAGTAATCTATTTGCCTTATTACGTACGCTTAGGCATTGCTGTCTTGGTTTAAGGTTGCTGCTCACCATAACCCCCAAGTCCTTTTCGCAATCTGTATGGCTAAGTTCTACATCATTTAATTTATAAGTACTAGGGTTATGGGCACTCCCAAGCTTCAGAACCTTGCACTTATCTACATTGAACTGCATCTGCCACTTTTCTGACCAAGAATAGAGTTTGTTTAAGTCCTCCTGAAGTTCCCTAACATCTACGTTTGAATCAATTATCCTACCTATCTTTGTGTCATCGGCGAATTTGCTCATATCACTAGTAATTCCCTCATCAAGATCATTGATATATATTATAAACAACAACGGGCCCAAGACTGATCCCTGTGGAACGCCACTTGTTACAGATCCCCACTCGGATTTAACCCCATTTATGGACACTCTCTGCTTCCTGTCAGTGAGCCATGACTCGATCCACGAGAGCACTTTTCCCCCAATGCCATGGGCTGCCACTTTCTTTAACAGTCTATGGTGCGGAACTCTATCAAAAGCCTTACTAAAATCTAAGTAAATAATATCAAATTCTTTATTGTGGTCAACAGCCTCAAAAGCTTTACTGAAGAAAGTTAATAAATTAGTTAGACAAGACCGGCCTCTTGTGAATCCATGCTGAGTATCATTAATCAAGCTATGCTTATCGAGATGGCTTCTTATAATCTCAGCTATAATTGACTCTAGTAATTTGCCTACAATTGAGGTCAGGCTTATTGGGCGGTAATTTGACGGTAACGACTTGTCCCCTGTTTTAAAAATAGGAGTTACATTAGCCATCTTCCACATATCAGACACTACACCTGTTTGAAGAGATAAATTAAAAATATTAGTTAATGGTTCACAGAGTTCCATTTTGCATTCCTTAAGAACCCTTGAAAAAACCTCATCAGGACCCGGCGACTTATTTTGCTTCAGTCTGTCTATCTGCCTCACAACCATCTCACTAGTGACTGTGATGTTACATAATTTATCTTCTTCTAGCCCACTGTAAAAATTAATTACTGGAATATTGTTAGTGTCTTCCTGTGTAAAAACTGAGAGAAAATAATTATTTAAAATCAAGCACATTTCATTCTCATTGTCAGTAAGGTGCCCATAGTTATTTTTAAGGGGACCTATCTTATCTCTAACTTTTGTTCTATAGACCTGGAAAAAACTTTTTGGGTTAGTTTTAGAATCCCTAGCAACTTTAATTTCATAGTCCCTTTTAGCTTTTCTTATCCCCTTTTTAATGTCCCTCTTAATGTCAATATACTGATTCATAAGATGACCCTCACCTCTTTTGATACGCCTATAAATTCCTTTCTTATGCCCTAGTAGATATTTGAGCCTATTATTCATCCATTTTGGGTCATTTCTATTTGATCTAATTTCTTTATATGGGATAAACGCTCTTTGAGCAGCATGTATAGTGTTCAGAAAACTGTCATATTGATAGCTCTCTTCGTTACCCCAGTCAACAGATGATAAGTGTTCTTTAAGCCCATCGTAATCTGCTAAGCGAAAATCTGGGACTGTTACTGAGTTATCGCTACTATCGTACTTCCATTCAATGCTAAATGTAATTGATTTGTGGTCGCTAGCACCCAGTTCCTCTGAAATTTCTAAATTATTAACAAGGGATTCATTGTTTGCCATAACTAAGTCAAGCAGGTTATTTCCCCTTGTAGGTTCTGTCACAAACTGCTTCAAAAAACAATCCTGAAATACTTCTAAGAAGTCGTACGATTCTAAATTCCCAGTCAAGAAATTCCAATCAACATGACTAAAGTTAAAGTCTCCTAGAATTACTACATTATCGTGCCTTGTGGCCTTAACAATTTCCTCCCATAGTAGTTTCCCTTGGTCCCTATCTAAGTTAGGGGGACGGTATATCACTCCTAAAATCAGTTTTTCATGCCCCTCTGAAAATTCTATCCAAACAGACTCTGTATGTGTTACTTCAGACTTAATACCCGTTTTTATGCAACAGTTCAAGCGATCTCGGACGTACAATGCCACCCCACCCCCCCCCCCAATACTTCTATCTTCTTGGAACAATTTAAAACCCTGAATATGACATTCCGCAGGCATGTCCCGACTTTTTGAATTAAACCACGTCTCAGTTAAGGCAAATACATCAATGTTACCTACACTAGCAACTAATCTCAACTCGTCCATCTTATTCCTAGCACTACGGCAATTAGCATAATAAACATTGAAAGACTCTCCTTTCTCTTTACCCTTCCTGCTCATTTCTATTTTTCTACTAAACCTATTACCGTCTTTATCACCCAAGGTCCCTGGCTTTTCAATATCTATCTCGTTCTTATTATTAATAGTTCCCCTAGAACTCGTAATATTACTACACTGGGACTTCACTGTTTTCCTGCCAAAACCCATACCACTAACTATTCCTAGTTTAAAGTCCTAACTGCTCCCTCCACTGCAGTTGCCAGTGCTCCCACCCCACACCTAGATAAGTGAACCCCATCCCTAGCATACATGTCATTTCTGCCATAGAAGAGGTCCCAGTTGTCAATGAATGTTACCGCATTTTCCTTACAGTATTTGTCCAGCCAGCAATTGACACCAATTGCCCTGGACAACCATTCACTTCCAACTCCCCTCCTTGGCAAAATACCACATATGAGAGGGTTCCCACCCTTACTTCTAATTATTTCTATTGCTGACCTATACCTGCTAATCAGGTCCTCACTCCTACGTCTGCCAACATCGTTGCCTCCAGCACTGAGGCAGATAATAGGATTGCTCCCATTACCTCTCATGATGTCATCCAGACGGCTAACAATATCCTCCATCCCAGCCCCAGGAAAGCAAACTCTCTGTCTCCTACTCCTGTCCTTCAAGCAGAACGCCCTATCCATATACCTAACTTGGCTATCCCCAACAACAACAATATTCATACCTTCCTTAATGTCTTTCGTCGTGTCGTTCCCAGTAGTCAACTCACATTCGTCGGGTAGCACTGAGAATGTATTGGATGTTTCCACAACAGTTTCCACGGCAGTCTCTTTCTTCTTCATCGTTTCTACCTTTCCATTCGTCTTCTTGATCGTCAACTTCTTTCCCTGCTGTCCAGCCACTGACCAGTTTCCCTTCTTGACCTGAGGACTCAAAACAGGAGGACTACTACGAATCTTCTTGTTCTCCTCGGTCAATCGCCGAATTTCCAAATTCGCCAACCTCAATTCTTCCTTAAGCTGTTGGTAAAGTTGCTCGATGGAGGGCATCTTGCTTCAATTCTAGAGAGCGCGCAAACAGGTCTTCACAGAGCCAAGTACACGTCAACACTGCGCAAATGCCAACTCAATCAGGAGCTACTGCGCAGCACGTCCGCACGGCCCAATAGCGATGCGAACACTCAAAGGAGTGAGGGCTCGTTGTGTGAAGGAGTGGGGGCTCGTTGTGTGAAGGAGTGGGGGCTCGTTGTGTGAAAGAGTGGGGGCTCGTTGTGTGAAGGAGTGGGGGCTCGTTGTGTGAAGGAGTGGGGGCTCGTTGTGTGAAGGAGTGGGGGCTCGTTGTGTGAAAGAGTGGGGGCTCGTTGTGTGAAGGAGTGGGGGCTCGTTGTGTGAAGGAGTGGGGGCTCGTTGTGTGTAAGGATGAATGGGGGGCTCGCTCTCTGGGAGGAAGTGAGGCTTGTTGTTTATGTGTGTGGAAAGGATGAACATTAGTTGGCTTTGTGTGTGTGTGTGTGTGTGTGTGTGAGCTTTATCGAACCTCTTCTTAAAGTTATGAATGGATTCTGCCTCCACTTTCCAGATTGTTGCACTTCCTGACAAGTCTATTTCTGAAGAAATACTTCCTAACATCCCTGTGACTCATCTGAGTTGTCAACTTCCAGGTGTGACCCCTTGTTGCTGTGTCCCATCTCTTAAACATTCTGTCTCTGTCCACCCAGTCAATTCCTCTCAGTAATTTATGTCGATATCATGTCCCTCTATAACTCCTGTCCTCCAGTGCCGTCAGGTTGAATTCCCTTAACCTCACTTCCTTGGGCATACTCCTTAGCTCAGGGACGAGTCTTCTTGTTCTAATTTCTTGACCTGTTTGACCAGGTGTGGGTTCCATAATGGTGCTGCATACTCCAATATGGCTTCTATAACATAGCTGAACCACTTGCCAAGAAACTTCTTCATCGCTATCCCACATAAGAACACTGTAGAAGGTCTGCTCACAAACTTGTCCAGTCTCCTTTCCAAGCTACCCAAGTTTTTAGACTCTACAACCCAACTCGGTACATCATCAGATGCAGCATTCTTCACCTGACCTCAGCCGGACTATAAATACTCGCTTTCCTTCCACCCCAGGTAGTTCTGTTTGTGACTTGAAAAAGCCCACTGTGTGGGCGAAACGTAGTCAATAAAGGATCACATTATACTGCATTTGTGTTTATATTGCCACGTACACGGTGTACAGAGTCTTGAACGACTCCTTACTTAGATGTCGAAAAGCTATTCTTAGGTTTGCCAGGCGCTCATATGGTGCAGCAGTTATAAGGCTGATGTGCGTGTGCGCGGGCATGATGGCGAATGTGTGGGCGGGCATAAGGGCATGTGCGTTGGAGAGGGCAAAAGGGGCAGGAACTGTATCTGGGGAAGGGAGGGCAAAAGGAATAGGGGTTGTGTGAGGGAAGAAAGAAGATCATGGACAGGGGCTGTGTTTGGATAAGTGAGGATATTAGGGGCAGTGACTGTCTGCTGGAGGAGGGAAGGGAAGGGAGAGGATCAGAAATAATCTCCCCTTCCCCTCTTTCCTAACCAGTCCTCCCTCCTCCCTGCACACATCAAACTGGTCTGCAACTTAACTATCAAACTATCATCACAACAAACATGTAATTCTGGTAAATAATTTTTCGCCTTTGAAATGAAAAACAGTAAGAGGCTTTTTCTTTATATTTAAACTTGATTTCTGTGCTGTGTTAAGGCTTACGTCGTCCATCAGAGCGTTCAATAATATTTTTCCTTGTTCTTGTCATTTTATGAAACATACTTTACAGTGTACCTAATAACGGTTATTGGGCATTTCTGTACGCTACTATGTTCAAATGTTATTATTTTTCAGCTCAAATTTACGGCGTTTTTATAGGATTAGTATAGTTTGTCGTGTAAGATTTTCGTTATTGCGAGTTGTTAGTCTTCACTCAAAGACGTTAGAATTTCCAAGGGAGATTCCACAGGATATAAGCACCGAGGTGCATGTCTCTCAGTGTGTTAATGCTGACAGCTTACTTTAATCCCGGTTTTTAAGGATTAAAGTATTCATGTCTGGCGGTGAAGAGGTTGCGCGCCGCCTTAAGAACCCTAGTGTAGTCGACAGGCTACTAAGCAAGTAAGTTTATTCAGGTATACACAAATACAGTTACATATAATTATCATACATAGCAGTATATGTGTAGATAACCTAGGATAACCCAAAAAAGTCAGAGTGACTTATTTTCATTGGGGTCCATTAACCAGTCAACCAACCAAGAGATAATGAGGAAGACAAAACATATACGAGGATATGTGATGAAACTATCGTCTGGGTTATCGCTACTTACTACCATAAAATCATGATAATAAAGCAAAAGGCTCCATCCTCTCCACTCAGGTTACAATGAAAAGTGGACGTGGAAGACTATGTCGCAGTTAAGAATGTACACAGTGATTTAATAAGAAATGAAAATGAATCGTTTAAACTTAACACTACTACTGCTTCTGCTGCTGTTGCTGTGCACTTTAAATACTTCTCATTCTTGTCACATTTTGTAATGAGATTTCTTAATCTCTGATTTCTGAGGCATTGCAGATTCAATACTACGAGTTTCTTTACATAGTGTTTACTTTTTAACGAAAATAAGTACCGTCACTTTCCTCTGTAGTAGTTGTGACATGTAACATCAGTAACCCAAATAAATCATTAATATCAAAACACTCTCCTGAAAGTTCCTCGAGTTCCCTACAGTCACCTCTATAAAAATAAAAACCATGATTAGATTTTTAGATTTTGCTGCCGAAGCAGCAATGAGCTTCTTGGGAGGAGAACCAACCATTCTCTTACCTTGGATGCTTGAGACAAGATGGCGCTTGTGTATACAAGGTCTTTGAAAATGATCACTCCAAGTTTTTTCTTATCTCTGGAAGGGGATCACGAAATACTGCATATTTATGTTTAACGTTGCTGTAGTTTAATGTATTACCAAACATTTACCTACACAGAAGTTACTTCAGCAAGTCTCAGACACAGCGTCATCTAGCAACATCTTCACACTATGCCACAGGTTCCGTTCATTTTTATTACTGGCGAACTGTGCCTTGCGTTTTTATGTTAATCCTGTTTTAGGATCATTCATGCTTGTTATGAATATGATGAGGGCGAAGTTCCACCCCTGTGGTTCAGCCCCTCAAATACTACCTCATTTGTAATTTACTGGCTGCTTCTTGTCTGTGAGCCATAATACAGCACTGGATATTTTGCTATAACCTTTAATACGATACCCTAGCAAAGGCTTTCTCCACACCAAAGTGTGCTACGTGTAGGTACATTTGTGTTCGAATTTTTGGATGTAAACTTAAAATCAAATGAGGTTTAGGCAGCATCTTTACTGTGAAATCTATCATAAGTGTTGGTTAATGAATTTCCGGCAATTACACCATCTTGTCGTTAAGGATGGTGTATATTACTTTTCGTATTACTGGTGTCAAACACAGACAAGGGCAGTTCAGTGCACAGGTACTGTGTCGCGCTTCCAGAACACCCTACCAACATTTGTTAACCGAAAGTTATTTATAATTTTAAGTAATTTGTTGAATATTGCTGCTAGTGGGCACGTAATTGGATATTTGGGTAATATGGCGATTTACTGAATATTACCGCTGTTGCGTATGCAATCCGATATTACTGTTAGTGAGTACGCAATTCGATATTACAGTTAACGGGTTAAGTAACCCGATATCTGAGTAATTTATTATCTTCATTTATTTTCAGAGTACATTGCAACGGAGGAAAGGCTGGTAATTCTACATTATTATTATAATCATAACTAAGAGTTAAACCCAAAAGAGTCATACATTGCTGTGGTAATTCTACAAATTTAATAATGAACCTATTATAATTTTTTTTTCCAGAATTCTAGCTTTCCGTCTAAATCTGAGGTGGAGTCACATGATCTGTTCTACTTTTAAGAAAAATATTTTAAAGACTGAAAAATAAGATAATTCGGCACAGATTTACAATGACTCGAGCCCAGTGGTCTGGCAACACTGCAGCTGCTGCCTGTGGTCTGGCAACACTGTAGCTGCTGCCTGTGGTCTGGCAACACTGCAGCTGAAGCCTTACCACACAGACACCAGATAGTGTTATCACATAATCAACATGAGCCTCGCTGTGTTGCAGAAGACTGTGCAGTGTATTTAAATAAGGTGACATATGAGAGCTCCAAATGAGGAACAACAAGCTCGCTGTTTCTACCACGAAACACCTGGCTACCAGGTCTTGGGAAACACAAATACTTAATCATGTTCTCAAATGAAAACTGACACGAGGTTCTCCTGGGTATCAATCTCTCTCTCATACTAATACACACAATACACAAATGAGGACAAGTGTTATTTCGCAAGTGCCAATGACAGGTGGCACACACACACACACACACACACACACACACACACACACACACACACACACACACACACACACAAACACACACACACACGCATATACACATACCTACACACACACACACACATATACAACAGGCCTAGTGTCTAATCGACATGTGCCTAGGACAAAATGGTAACTAACACACACACACATGACATGGTGACAGCAGTAAGACAAGAGAGAGATGGGTGGGTGGATTGTATTTTCTTGGACTACAAGAAGGCGTTTGACACAGTTCCACACAAGAGATTAGTGCAAAAACTGGAGGACCAAGCAGGGATAACAGGGAAGGCACTACAATGCATCAGGGAATACTTGTCAGGAAGACAGCAGCGAGTCATGGTACGTGGCGAGGTGTCAGAGTGGGCTCCTGTGACCAGCGGGGTCCAACAGGGGTCAGTCCTAGGACCAGTGCTGTTTCTGGTATTTGTGAACGACATGACGGAAGGAATAGACTCCGAAGTGTCCCTGTTTGCAGATAACGTGAAGTTGATGAGAAGAATTCATTCGATCGAAGACCAGGCAGAACTACAAAGGGATCTGGACAGGCTGCAGACCTGGTCCAGCAATTGGCTCCTGGAGTTCAACCCCACCAAGTGCAAAGTCATGAAGATTGAGGAAGGGCAAAGAAGACCGCAGACGGAGTATAATCTAGGGGGCCAGAGACTACAAACCTCACTCAAGGAAAAAGATCTTGGGGTGAGTATAACACCAGGCATATCTCCTGAAGTGCACATCAACCAAATAACTGCTGCAGCATATGGGCGCCTAGCAAACCTCAGAACAGCATTCCGACATCTTAATAAGGAATCGTTCAGGACCCTGTACACCGTGTATGTTTGGCCCATATTGGAGTATGCGGCACCAGTTTGGAACCCACACCTAGCCAAGCACGTAAAGAAACTAGAGAAAGTGCAAAGGTTTGCAACAAGACTAGTTCCAGAGCTAAGAGGTATGTCCTACGAGGAGAGGTTAAGGGAAATCAACCTGACGACACTGGAGGACAGGAGAGATAGCAGGGGCATGATAACGACATACAAAATACTGAGAGGAATTGACAAGGTGGACAAAGACAGGATGTTCCAGAGATGAATCACAGGATGTTCCACAGATTAATCACAGGGATGTTAGGAAGCATTTCTTCATCCACAGAGCAGTCATGAAGTGAAATAGTTTGGGAAGCGATGTAGTGGAGGCAGGATCCATACATAGCTTTAAGCAGAGGTATGATAAGGCTCACGGTTCAGGGAGAGTGACCTAGTAGCGACCAGTGAAGAGGCGGGGCCAGGAGCTTGGACTCGACCCCTGCAACCTCAACTAGGTGAGTACAACTAGGTGAGTACACACACACACACACACACACACACACACACACACACACACACACACACACACACACACACACAAAAGGTAACAGAAGTGAGACGGGTGGGCTGACTGCATTTTCCTGGACTGCAAGAAAAGGCCTTCGACACAGTTCCTCACAAGAGATTAGTGCAGAAGTGGAGGAACGGGCGTGTATAACAGGAAGGGCACTGCAATGGATCAGAGAATACCTGACAGGGAGGCAACAACGAGTCATTGCAAGTCAAGAGGTATCACAGTAGGCGCCTGTGACGAGCGGGGTTGCACAGGGGTCAGTTCTAGGACCAGTGCTATTTTTGATATATGTTAATGACATGATGGAAGGGATAGACTCTGAAGTGTCCCTGATCGCAGATGATGTGAAGATAATGAGGAGAATTAAATCAGATGAGGATCAGGCAGGACTACAAAGAGACCTGGATAGGCTGGACACGTGGTCCAGCAACTGGCTTCTCGAATTCAACCCTGCCAAATGCAAACTCATGAAGATTGGGGAAGGGCAAAGAAGACCGCAGACTGGGTACAGGCTAGGAGGATAAAGACTGCGAAAATCACTCAAGGAGAAAGATCTTGGAGTGACCATAACTCCGAGCACGTCTCCGGAGGCACACATCAACCAGATAACTGCTGCAGCATATGGGCGCCTGGCAAACCTGAGAATAGCGTTCCGATACCTTAGTAAGGAATCATTCAAGACACTGTACACTGTGTACGTCAGGCGCATACTGAAGTATGCAGAACCAGTTTGGAACCCACACCTGGTCAAGCACGTCAAGAAGTTAGAGAAAGTAAAAAGGTTTGCAACAAGGCTAGTTCCGGAGCTCAGGGGTATCTCCTACGATGAAAGGTTGAGGGAAATCAGCCTGACGACACTGCAGGACAGGAGGGTCAGGGGAGACATGATAACGACATACAAAATACTGCGGGGAATAGATAAGGTGGACAGAGACAGGATGTTCCAGAGAGGGGACACAGAAACAAGGTGTCACAATTGGAAGCTGAAGACTCAGACGAGTCACAGGGATATTATGAAGTATTTCTTCAGTCGTCAGGAAGTGGAAGAGCCTAGCAAGTGATGTAGTGGAGGCAGGAACCATACATAGCTTTAAGACGAGGTATGACAAAGCCCAGGAAGCAGAGAGAGAGCACCTAGTAGCGATCAGTGAGGAGGCGGGGCCAGGAGCTAAGTCTCGACCCCTCCAACCACAATTAAGTGAGTTCCCCTCCCCACACACACTTTAATAATACCGAAAGAAACTATCAAATAGAAAAATGGATAAAACACTAAGGAAAAACTGGAAAATGAAAGTACGTTTTTTCCATCAGCAACTTCTTTTATGTCAAATTTTCATAAACAGAATTCCTGGTGAAAGATTAATGTAAAAGTTTTAAAATAACACACAAGAATGAAATACAGAATATTGAAGATTTTTTCCGTTTCAAGAGAAATTACAACGTTAAAAAAAAAAAAAGCCGAGGCTAGATCTTTCTGAACTCATTATAGCATTCAGAATATTTTGCCAAGTTTATTTTTGCTTGTGGACAAACACAATTATGCAAAAACAAGTCCTTATTTTGACAACGTTTCTACGTAGAGGTTTTACAATGTTGATCTCTAAGTAGAGGTTTTACAATGTTGATCTCTAAGTAGAGGTTTTACAATGTTGATCTCTAAGTAGAGTTTTTTTGTTCAATGTTTCTCTAGAAATCGAACATTCTAATGTTTCTAAGTATGGTGAGATGGGTAGTTCCTAAGATGTCTTGATATGGGAGCTACATTAACTATGTCTTCCTTAGTGCATGAACACCAGGAAGACGTCAGTATGCCTAGCTACTGCAGGCTCTCTAAGCAGAGCTTGTGAACGTTACTCCATAACTAGAGGTTTACAACATGTCTTAGTTTCTTCACCGTTTCTCTAAAAATAGAGCTTTTATTAAACGTTGGTCTCTAAGTAAAAACTATTTTTCAAAACGTTACCCGAATACCATCTAGTTCTGGACACTTGAAGATCAAGATGTTATCCACCCTTCACGTCAATACTTTCTGCATGCACAACTGTCACACATCTTTGTACAAACATTGCATCATGCTGAAATATAATATTAATACATTCTAACAAAATCACGATCTGGATAAAGCGTCTGCCAGCACATTATCTTTGCCGGCTACGTGTCTTATGGACAGGTTGTAAGGTTGCAACTTTAGGGTCCATCTCATCAAACGCGTGTTGTTGTTCTTCACTGAGCTGAGGTACGTCAAAGGATTGTGATCATTATTATTATTAGTAGTAGTATTACATTAGGATCCTGTGCGACAACTGGTCGTCTTCAAGTTTTCAATATTACAGTGTTTAAAAAAAAAAACTATTTTTTTTGAGGGCTTTGTAGCCTCAAATTTGGCCTTTTAATAATTATTTTATGTAACTGGGGTGCTTCAAGACACCAGCTAGATGCTCAGGGGACCAGTGCTTTCTCCTACAATATTTAAAACTAATTTCAATCACCTGTCTGAAGGAACAGACGATAGTGCTTGTTGAGGTTACACAAATAACCTGCACATATAATAGAGGAGTTTACGACGGGTTATTTGTCACGGTATTGTGCCATTTTTTGTTACTTGCTGAGGTTGTACGATCCTGTAGAACACTGATAACATATGTGAAAAATTCCGTCACAGAAAAAGGTGGACACGCGTATACAGGCTTTACATAACGAGGGGCGGACACGTGTGCACATTCTTCAAACTACCAGGGGAGGGACACGTGTAAGCCTATGCACCGCCAGGGATAGAAATGTATACATCTTAACATCACCAGAAGTGGACACGTGTATAGTCCAAACACCACCAGGGGTTAAAACGTGTACATACTTCACACCAGGAGGGGATGACACGTGTATATGCTTCACACCACCAGAGGTGGACACGTACATATGTTTTACACCACCAGGGGTGGACGTGTATATATGCTTCACACCACCAGGGGTGGACATGTGTATATGCTTCACACCACCAGGGGTGGACATATATATATATATGCTTCACGTCACCAGGGGTGGACGTGTATATATGCTTCACACCACCAGGGGTGGACACGTGTATATGCTTCACACCACCAGGGGTGGACATGTGTATATGCTTCACACCACCAGGGGTGGACATATATATATGCTTCACACCACCAGGGGTGGACACGTGTATATGCTTCACACCACCAGGGGTGGACACGTGTATATGCTTCACATCACCAGGGGTGGACACGTATATATGCTTCACACCACCAGGGGTGGACACGTGTATATGCTTCACATCACCAGGGGTGGACACGTATATATGCTTCACACCACCAGGGGTGGACACGTATATATGCTTCACACCACCAGGGGTGGACACGTATATATGCTTCACATCACCAGGGGTGGACACGTATATATGCTTCACACCACCAGGGGTGGACATGTATATATGCTTCACGTCACCAGGGGTGGACATGTATATATGCTTCACACAACCAGGGGTGGACACGTGTATATGCTTCACACCACCAGGGGTGGACATGTATATATGCTTCACACCACCAGGGGTGGACATGTATATATGCTTCACACCACCAGGGGTGGACACGTGTATATGCTTCACACCACCAGGGGTGGACATGTATATATGCTTCACACCACCAGGGGTGGACATGTATATATGCTTCACGTCACCAGGGGTGGACACGTATATATGCTTCACACCACCAGGGGTGGACATGTATATATGTTTCACGTCACCAGGGGTGGACATGTATATATGCTTCACACCACCAGGGGTGGACATGTATATATGCTTCACACCACCAGGGGTGGACATGTGTATATGCTTCACCCCACCAGGGGTGGACATGTATATATGCTTCACACCACCAGGGGTGGACATGTATATATGCTTCACACCACCAGGGGTGGACACGTATATATGCTTCACACCACCAGGGGTGGACATGTGTATATGCTTCACACCACCAGGGGTGGACATATATATATGCTTCACGTCACCAGGGGTGGACACGTATATATGCTTCACACCACCAGGGGTGGACACGTATATATGCTTCACACCACCAGGGGTGGACACGTATATATGCTTCACGTCACCAGGGGTGGACATGTATATATGCTTCACACCACCAGGGGTGGACACGTATATATGCTTCACACCACCAGGGGTGGACACGTATATATGCTTCACGTCACCAGGGGTGGACATGTATATATGCTTCACACCACCAGGGGTGGAAACTTGTGTACAGATTCCACATTTATTGCCTAATACCGCTGGATGATCGCGTGATACAGCTATGAAAAAGTGAAAATAACATCATGGAGAACGGAAGTGTTGTGTGTATAACACTCTGCATGCACATGTCCTGTTTCCTCAGAGATCTTACCTAACTGAATGCTTGATCATGGCACAGGCCACTGACCTAAAACAAAAAGTTAAAGGTCGACTGGAGGAGAAATTTTAAGCAGACTGCAAGTATCCATATGAGGAAATATTAATGTGTTCCACAAGGTTTTTGAAATATCACTAAAATGTTTTTTTTTTTACTAAGAACTTGCATAGCATAACATTATCAGCTTGATAAATTGTAGTGAACAGAGTACATACGCTTTTATGGTCTAAAGCGTCTCGGAATTTTGGCGGGCTACTAGTGGCATGCTAAAATATAGGAGGTTCGATTTCCTGCCAATGCAGTTTACTTGCTTAAAACCACTTGTTCGCGGATGATGATGATGATATATATATATATATATATATATATATATATATATATATATATATATATATATATATATATATATATATAATATATATATATATGTGTGTGTGTGTGTGTGTGTGTGTGTGTCGTGCCGAATAGGTAAAACTGGTCAATTAGCAAGAACTCATTTAAAATTAAGTCCTTTCTAAAATTTTCTCTTATACGTTTAAACATATATTTTTTTCATTAATGTTAATGTAAAAATTTATAATTTTGCATCATAAGAATCTTATAAAACTTACCTAACCTTATTATAACAAAAAAAAATTATTTTAGCCTAACCCAACTAAATATATTTTAGATTTGTTCACAATAATTTAATACTAAACAAACACAGTGAAATATATTTTGTTCGTTAGGTTCAGAATGATTTTGGCGAAATTATTGCATACACAAATTTTCGCTTGTCCTATATTTCAAGATGAGCGTTGCTATTTAAGCCAATATCGCAAGTTTTGCCTATTCGGCACGACATTATATATATATATATATATATATATATATATATATATATATATATATATATATATATATATATATATATATATATATATATTATATATACATACTATATATATTAAATGATACATGGGAACAAATATTTATATATTAACGAGTACAGTTATTTTAAGTAATTTGCATGCGAGTAAAATGGCAAAACATGTTAAGATTTAATTAACGTTATGGAGTTCTTTGAGCTCCTGAGATGTCGGGTAGGAACCTAAGATATAGCAGGCGTTCCCTCTCTGTATCGCCACACTCAGGAGCTACAAGAGAAAGGTAGCAGCCCTAGGGCTTCCGGTGGTTTCAATGAGCCTGGAATCCAGCTCTTCGAGGAAACCCATGGTATGATGTCTCTAGAGGCCAAGAGTCTTTGATCCTTTTGGGACGAAATGGTACTGATGTGCTAAGTCTATATACTTGCTGAACTTGTGATTTTCGCTGTGATCAGCAGCGCCACCCTGCTGACCACGCCTTTCTACTTTGTATTGGACTAATGAAGCCACTGTGTGGCGAAACGTTTCCTGAATAAAGATTCCCATATGTTGCATAAGTGTCTCAATCTTCAACTAAATGGGATGTAGGTACTGGGCAGGGCGTAGACGCACAAGTATAGTGTCACACCAGAGATCTACCGTTCATCAAATTATATAACGTGATCCCAAAGGGACGGCTGGCAGGCGTATCTAGGGGTCACTTTGACGTCCTTGGCTTGCAGGACCCTGGTTATCCTCCTTGGTTTGCAGGAACCTCGTTATCGTCCTCGGCTTCACTCACTAATAGTTACAAGTGAAAAGGAAAACTTCGCTGGGAGGCACTCCGGAGGATGTCTGGGAGGAGCCATTTACTGAAACCGCTTTAAGCGATATGGGTTACCAAATACTGCATACACAATGGGTTGCATCCATGAATGTAGCTCTGTCTTAGTCCCTGGCAGGTACTCTTATGTTCTAGTGCCCAGTCTGAGTGTTAAGCTTACACAGTCTGGGACAGGGTCGCGGGGGGATAGGGGGACTACTCAACCCTGAAATCTACTCCAGATATGTAGAGGTTATTCCTAATTTTTTTTTCTGAGGGCGCGAGTGTGTGTGTACTCACCTGCTTGTATTTCCCTATTTGTGGTTGCAGGGATAAAGTCTCAGCTGCTGGTCCTATCTCTTAACTTGGCATTTGCCGAGTTTACTTTTAGCCTCATTGGCTCTTTCATACCTTTTCTTAAAACTAGGTTTGGAACTTGCCTCCATTACTACTTTGTCCAGTTCATTCTACTTTCTGATCATCGTGAGGCTGAAGAAATACTTCCTGACATCTCCATCACTCATCTGTATCTTTAACTTCCAATTGTGCCACTGTGAACCTGTATCCTGCCTCTCAAACTGTCTTCCTCCGTCCAACCTATCAAGTCCTCTTGATTATGTTGCAAGTCGTAATCGTGTCTTCCTTGGTTCTTCTATTCTGTAATGTCATCAGAGTTAGCTAGTTTAGTCTCTTCTAGTAGCTCCTTTCCCTAAACTCTGGGACTAATTTCGATGCATATCTATGCACTCTCTCCATGCTTTATCAGGTGAGACTTCTATGCTGGTGGTGCGTATTCCAAGATGACGCTGACACATGTATATGGCACTGTGAATAAATTTGCTAAGATACCTGAAAGACAGTCTTGGGTTTCTCAGATGAGCATTCGCTGAAGAGGTTAATCACTTGATTGTTGCCTCCGGCGATATGCTTGGTTCAATGCTTACCTCTAGGTCTTTATTTCTGAGTCAAGTTTGCATCCTCTATCCCCAGAATCTACACTTCAGTTTTTGGTCTTATCGTTTCCCCAATTTTCATAACCCTGCATATGTTTGGTTTGAATTCCAGTAGCCACTTGTCTGTCCAATTCTGCAGTTTGTCCAGGTCCCTTTTTAGTCTTTCCTTGCTCTTATCGGTCTCCTCACTAATTGTAAAGCAAGTCTGCGAGAAGATTTCCCATGTCTAAATCCGTGCTAGCTAGTTGGTGTTTTGAAACCACTACTCTCCAAGTGCTTTACCACTCTCACTATCCTCTCCATTACCTTACCTAGCATGTAAGTGATACTCGTCTGCTGTTTAACGCTTTTGCCTGTCTCCTTTCTTAATACTGGGACTACATTCACTGTGTTACAGGCCTCTGGCAATTGTTCCATATCCATTGCCTTTTAGATTTTAACTAGTAGTTCAGTGTTTCTGCCCCATCTCTCAGAGTCTATGGTTACGTTTCATAGGGTCCCATAGCCTATGATGAATCCAGCTCGCTTAAAAGTTTTTTTTACCTCTTTCACTGTTGCGAGTGTAGTTTCCAGTGCAAGATGTTATGCTCTCTCTCTCTCTCTCTCTCTCTCTCTCTCTCTCTCTCTCTCTCTCTCTCTGTATCTCACTGCGGTACTACCCATGTTTCCACTGAGAACACCCCTTAGATCATTTTTCAACTCACAGACTTCCTTGGCATTTCTCGTGATCTCTCCTCGTTTCTTTTTCAGTAATATTACCTGGTCTTACACTGTCGTCTGTCTTCTGATGTGACTGTGACGCAGTTACGCTTCATGCTTGTCTTCTGCTACTATGTCACTCTCAAACTGCTGCTTTAGCTTCTCTTCACAACTTTGCACATTAGTTTCTGGCTTTTCTACTAATTTCTCTGCTTTCTTCACTCCTTCGCTTTTGCAGTGCTCCTTCATTTTGTTTTTCCCTCCCTTTCTGCATCATTAGTTGAACCACGGGCTCTATTTTTACCATTGCCTCCTCTTCTGGGTATAAATTTCTCCTCTGCCTCGCGGCACTTCTTAGCATGGTACATATCTCATTTGTTGATTTTCCTTCTAGTTCCCTTCCCCAGTGCACTCTGCATTCAAATCTCCCACCCTTTCGAAGAGAGGGAGAGAGGTAGAGGGAGAGAGGGAGAGAGGGAGAGGGAGAGAGAGAAATATGTGTGCGTACACTCACCTAGTTGTGGCTGCAAGAAGGGTCGAGTCTTAGCTCCTGGCCCAGCTTCTCTGCTGGCCGCTACTAGTTTCACCTTCATCTGGCTGCGTGGGCCTTATCATACTTATTTTTAAAACTATGTATGGATCCTGCCTATACCACTTTGCTGTCTAGATCATTACACTTTCTGAACACTAAGCATAAGAAATATTTCTTAACATCCCTGTGACTCATCTATGTTTCTAACTTCCAGCTGTGACGTCGTGTATCTGAGACGCGCCTCTCAGACTTTCCCTGTCCACCCTGTCAATTCCTCTCAGTATTTTGTACGTCGTAATCATGTCACTTCTGGTTCTTCTGTCCTTTAGTGTAGTCAGGATTAGCTCCTCTAGTCTCTCCTCAGACATAGTTCATACCCCTCAGCTCCGGGATTACATGCTTTATCGGATGGGGGTTCTATACTGGCGCTGCATACTCCAAGATAGGTCTGACATATGCTGTGCATAAGGTCGTGAATGTCACCTTGCTGATGTTCTGAAAGCTACTTTCAAATCTGCCATTCTCACGTTTGCTGCAGTGGTTATTCACTTGAAGTGTGCCCCGGGAGAAATGCTTGGAACTATGCTCACCCTAGGGTCCTTCCTTCTCTTGCAGGGAGGTCTGCAGTCTTTGTCCCCTGAGCCTGTACACTGTACACTGTCTTTGCCCTTCTTTGATTTTTCGTAGTTTTGCATTTACTGGGGTTAAATTCCACCAGCCACTTGTCAGAACATTCATACAGCTCGTCCAGATCCATTTGTAGTCTTTCCTGGTTTACTCCTGTTTGTATTTTCCTCATTAGTTTCATATCCTTTGCAAACAGGGACAACTCTGACTCAATTTTCTCTGTTACGTCATTTACATATACAAGAAGCAATACTGGATCAAGTACTGGCACTTGTGGAACCCCACTCGTCACAATCGCTCATTTCGACACCTTCTCCCGAACAGTAACTCCTTGTTTCCATTCAGTTAAGTATTCCTTGGTCCACTGTAGTGTTTTCCCTGTAACTTCTGCCAGCTCCTCTAGCTTGTGTGCTAGTCTCTTGTGTGGTGCTGCATCAAACTCCTTCTATCGGTTAAAAACATGCAGTCCACTCATCTCTCTCTCCTGCCTAACTTCCGTTATCTCGTCATTTGTAAAACAGAATTTACCATCTAGAAAACCCTGCTGGTTCTTCATGAATCCACTTCTTTCCAGGTGTTTCACTACCTTTTTCACAATAATCCTCTCCATAACCTTGTGTACTGTGCATGTTGGTGACACAGACCTGTAGTTCAATGCCACCTGTTTGTCCCCTTTTTTGAATACAAAGACTACATTCGCTGTTTTCCAGACCACTGGCAGCTGCCCATTTTTAATCGATTTGTTTAAGATAGCTACTAGTGGTTCACACAGCTTCTATACTCCCTCTCGCAGATCCTACTGAAATATTTTGTATGGTTCCAATGGCTTTTGGTACTCAACTTTCCTCCTGTCATTTGCATTGTGTGCAGTATTCGTTGGTGCACTCTCTTCTCTTCGATTCATAAGAACTTATGAAAAGAGAAACACTGCAGCAGGCCTATTGGCCCATATTAGGCAGATCCTTCTCAAACCTAAACCCACTAAAAAAAGTATTTGGCTAACTCATTTTCAATTCTACTCAAGGAATAAGCTTTAATAACTGTATTAACTCGTGTGCAAGTCCCACTCAAGTCCAACCCATGTATTTATCTAACGTAAATTTGAAGCTACTCAAGGTTTTAGCTTGAATAACCCTACCAGGCAGCCTGTTTCACTCATCGACCACTTTATTTCCAGACCAATACTTTCCTATATCCTTTCTGAATCTAAAATGGCAGTGTTCCTGATTCCACTCAGAATATCTCCATTAATATTTTGTTCAGCTCCTCACAGACTTCCTGGGCGTTTCTTTCTTCTTCAGCCTTGTTACCTGGTTCTTCGCAGATGTCTACCTTCTGATGTTGCTGTTCATCAACACTAGTTCAGATTTGGCTTCTGATGCTACGTCATTCTGAAATTGCCGTTCAGTCTCTCTTCTCACCCACGTATGTTCAGTTCTCGCTCTTCTGCTTGCTCTCTATTCTCTGACATTTTTTATTTTCTATATGTCTTCCACGCTCTCGCACTTTCAACTTTTGCCTCTCTGCAGTTCTGAGCGAATCATCATGAGCTCTCATTGTTCTTTCCTGTGCTACTTCTGGGCATGAATTTCTTCTGCGTCTCCCGACACTTTCCAGCTACTTTCTCCATTTCATTTGCTGCCTTTCCGTCTAGCTCCCTTAATGAGTTTGCGCAATTTCACCAAATTAACTCACGAGAGAAAAATTAATTACATATTCTTGTAGCTCAAGAGCGAAATAATAAAAACAGGAGGAGGACATCTGCCCTAATTAACTCATTTCGTACTCACCTCACTAACTCCTCTCGTACTCACCTCACTATTTACACATCTCGCACTCACCTCACTAATTAATTCGTCTCGTACTCACCTCACTAATTAACTCATCTCGTACTCACCTCACTATTTATACATCTCGTACTCACCTCACTAATTTATTCATCTAGTACTCACAAACTGCAGTACATGGAAAATTATCTTGAAGTCTCTGACATTAAAAAGCAAAATAATTTCCTCCGTCAGATAAGAGAGAGTAATGTAGCAGTATTAACCTCACGCCTTACTAATGAAAATTTCTCTCAAAGCTATACGAAAAACATTAAATGTTCAAAGCAATACTCGAAATACTATGAAAAAATAGTTTAGTATTTAGTGCGAGGCCGATTAAACTTTTATAAAAATGTGACGGAGGCGGTGGTATTGTAGGTAGTAGTAGTAACAGTAGTAGCAATAGTGGTAGTAGTGATATTAGTGGTAGTAACAGTAGTAGTAATAGTGGTAGTAGTAACAGTAGTAGTAATAGTATCAGTAGTAGTAATAGTAGTAGTACTAATAGTAGTAGCAGCTGTAAAGGTAGCTGGAGTAGCAGTTATGGTAGTAGTAAAAGAAGTGGTAGTAGTAGTAGTAGTAAAAGAAGTGGTAGTAGTAGTAGTAGTAAAAGAAGTGGTAGTAGTAGTAGTAGTAAAAGTGGTAGTAGTAGCAGCAACAGCAATAGTGGTAGTAGTAAGGGTAGTACTGGTAGTAGTAAAGGTAGTACCGGTAGACGTGATGATAGTAATAGCAAAAGGCAGTAATAGTAATTTTGGAGGAAAGCAGACCAGGATAGCCTAAGGAAGCCTAGCAGTATCTACTAAGTCCTATATATCTATTTACTGCGCGGCACAAGGGGCAGCAGGCTTCTGGAGTCTTGCCCTCATGTTCCACCTCTTCTAGTGACCGACTCGCATGCTATCCGTTGAGAGACGAATGTGATATACTGCACCTTGAGGAACCCAAAGAAACAAATGTAGTAGCAGCAGCAGCAGTAGTATTTTAAGGAACAAATTGCAGCAGCATGAACAAGAAACGCGAAGGGCAGACTAGAACGATATTGGATATATCTGCAGTGTACTGCTGACAGTTGCAGAGTGAGAACAAAAGCTAGCTATCTTCCTCTGACATATTCCATCACGGAGGCCCGTGGCCTGGTGGCAAAAGCTCTCGCTTCACATTGGTGAGTGTCCGGGTTCGATTCCCGGCGAGGGTTGAAACATTGGGTGTTTCCTTACATCGGCTGTCTATGGTCACCCATCAGTAAAAAATGGGTATCTGGGTGTTAGTCGACTGGTGTGGGTCGCATCCCGGGGCAAAACTGACTTAATCTGCCTGAAATGCTCTGCATAACAAGCAGCTTTCTATATAGTAGTATGTCACTGATGTCAGCTAGGACTGTATACCTTGTACATGTACTTGTAGAAATAAAGATATTATAGAAGGTGTTGAAACTGGTCATCCTGAGCTGGGAGACTTCAGAAAGGTGATGAGGATATCGTCAAACATTCCAACAAGGGTTCATCAGCTATGGCAGCTTCAAAGGTTTCGTTCTAGCATGGATGAAGTTACCATCGCTTAGGAACTGCCATCTCTTAGGATAATAGCCTATCCTATATACAGGAGAAATGGAATTTTTATGAAGATATCTTTGGCAAGGGAAATAGTCTACACCTGGAGCGCTGACGAAATTTGTAAGGAGGTTCGGAGCTAGGGAGGGGCAGGAGAATGTAAAGTCAATACCTAGTGAATTTCTTCTTCAGTGTCTCCCGCTGTTGGGAGTTTGGAGGAGGAGCTGATCGATTTTCCAACGACGTCACACACATGTTTTGCTTGCAGTCTAGCTTTTTCCGAAATGTTAATGGCGTATTTTACCTGTCAAACAGGGTACAACCATTTACGTTAATTTTGGTGCATATCTCCCGATACCTGAAGTAAGATATAATCTCTCTCTGACACAAGTTTACAAAAGAATTGAGGTAAATACAGTGCCGTCTCTTCCAGATACCCAGGAGGTTATCAGTGGCGACAAACAGCCACTTACGTTGCCAAACTTCTTACACAAGTTTGGGAAAGTTTCGACGGCCATCTCTTAGAACCTTATCTAGCCACTACCAGCAAACACTTCCAAGGGTCCTCTGGAAAGAAATGACAACCCCCTTTCATCGTCTGGTCACTACTAACACCACCACAGACCTGGTCACAGTGCATACGTGCTTAGTAAGTGCATAAATGAATATCACCTTTGTCTTCTCTAAGCCACGAGCTTTGTCTTTGGCTAAAAGCAGAGCTGAAATTGCTAGGAGGGACACACAGTGTCTGAAAGAGGAATATAAGAAGATTCATAATTACTTTCACTGAAACATAGAAGATACTAAAGAAAATAACAGTTAGGCGGTAGAGAGATTAGACCAAAAGTAAAGACTAGGAAGAAGAGACTCTAGAAAAGAACAAAACTAAAGACTAGGAAGAAGAGACTCTAGAAAAGAACAAAACTAAAAACCAGGAAGAAGAGACTCTTGAAAAGAACAAAACTAAAGACTAGAAAGAAGAGAGACTAGAAAAGAACAAAACTAAAGACTAGAAAGAAGACTCTAGAAAAGAACAAAACTAAAGACTAGAAAGAAGACTCTAGAAAAGAACAAAACTAAAGACTAGAAAGAAGAGACTCTAGAAAAGAACAAAACTAAAGACTAGAAAGAAGACTCTAGAAAAGAACAAAACTAAAGACTAGAAAGAAGACTCTAGAAAAGAACAAAACTAAAGACTAGAAAGAAGACAAAACTAAAGACTAGAAAGAAGACTCTAGAAAAGAACAAAACTAAAGACTAGAAAGAAGAGACTCTAGAAAAGAACAAAACTAAAGACTAGAAAGAAGAGACTCTAGAAAAGAACAAAACTAAAGACTAGAAAGAAGAGACTCTAGAAAAGAACAAAACTAAAGACTAGAAAGAAGAGACTCTAGAAAAGAACAAAACTAAAGACTAGAAAGAAGACTCTAGAAAAGAACAAAACTAAAGACTAGAAAGAAGACTCTAGAAAAGAACAAAACTAAAGACTAAGAAGAGTGAAAAAGTTAAGAGGAAGAGTTGACACTAACAGTGCTTTAGGATGAATGCGATAGTCAAATAGGTATTCAATAAATGTCCTAAACATTACAAATCTTCCTCATTTCTATAATATATATATATATATATATATATATATATATATATATATATATATATATATATATATATATATGCGCGCGCGCGTGTGTGTGTGTGTGTGTGTGTGTGTGTGTGTGTGTGTGTGTGTGTGTGTGTGTGTGTGTGTGTGTGTGTGTGTGTGTGTGTGTGTGTGTGTCTTAAAGTTTTGTATGGTTCCTGCCTCCACTACATCACGTGCTAGATTATTACACTTCCTGACAACTCTGTGACTGAAAAAATACTTCCTAACATCCCTTTAGCTTCCAATTGTGACCCCTTGTTTCTGTGTCCTCTCTCTTGAACATCCTGTTTCTGTCCACCATGTCTATTCCACGCAGTATTTTGTATGTCGTTATCATGTCTCCCCTGACTCTCCTGTCTTCCAGTGTCGTCAGGCCGATTTCCCTCAACCTTTCTTCGTAGGACATTTCCCTGGGCTCCGGAACTAACCTTGTTGCAAACCTTAGTACTTTCTCTAACTTTTTGATGTGCTTGACCAGGTGTGGGTTCGAAAATGGTGCTGCAAACCCCAGTATGCCTGACGTACATAGTGTACAGTGTCTTGAACGATTCCTTTCTAAGGTATCGGAACGCTATTCTCAGGTTTGTCAGGCGCCCATATGCTGCAGCATATGGTTGATGTGTGCTTCCGGAGACTTGCTCGGTGTTATGCTCACCCCAAGATTTTTCTCCTTGAGTGAGGTTTACAGTCTTTGGCCACCTGGCCTATACTCTGTGGTCTTTGCCCTTCCCCAATCTTCATGAGTTTGCATTTGGCGGGGTTGAATTCGAGAAGCCAGTTGCTGGACCACGTGTTTAGCCTGTCCAGGTTTCTTTGTAGCCCTGATTCTCATCTGATTTGATTCTCATTAACTTCACATCATCTGCGAACAGAGACACTTCTGAGTATATCCCTTCCAACATGTCATTCACATATACCAAAAATAGCACTGGTCCTAGGACTGACCCCTGTGGGACTCCGCTCGTCACGTACCATGACTCGTTGCTACCTCCCTGTCAGGTATTCTCTGATCCATTGCAGTGCCCTTCCTGTTATAAGCGCCTGACCCTTCAGGTTCTGCACTAATCTCTTGTGAGGAACTGTGTCGAAGGCCTTCCTGCAGTCCAGAAAAAATGCAATCAACCCATTCCTCTCTCTCGTGTCTTACATCTGTTACTTTGTCATAAACCTCCAGAAGGTTTGTGACACAGGATTTGCCTTCCATGAATCCGTTCTGGTTGCTGTTTTTAATCTTGTTCCGTTCCAGGTGCTCCACCACTCTTCTGATAATCTTCTCCATGACTTTGCATACTATACACGTCAGTGACACTGGTCTGTAGTTTAGGTCCTCGTTTCTGTCTTTCTTAAAAATGGGGACTACATTTGCCATCTTCCATACTTCAGGTAGTTGCCCAGTTTCGAGGTAGGTGTTGAAGATTGTGGTTAGTTGCACACACAGCATCTCTGCTCCTTCTCTAAGGACCCACGGGGAGATGTCCGGTCCTATCGCCTTTTGAGGTATCAAGGTCACTTAGCAGCTTCTGCACCTCATCCTCAGTTGGGTGTAGATCATCCAACACTTGTTGGTATATTCCCTGTTGGTGTTCCCCTCTGTGCTGTCTTCCCAGATCCCTTCCTATCTCTACTGTAAATACTTCCTTGAATCTCGTGTTGAGCTCCTCACATACCTCTTGATCGTTTCTTTTGAGTTCCCCACCTTCTTTCCTCAGCCTGATAACCTGGTCTTTGACTGTTGTCTTCCTCCTAATGTGACTATACAGTAGTTTCTGGTAAGATTTGACTTTCGATGCTATGTTGTTTTCGTACTGTCGTACTGTGTGTGTGTGTGTGTGTGTGTGTGTGTGTGTGTGTGTGTGTGTGTGTGTGTGTGTGTGTGTGTGTGTGTGTGTGTGTGTGTGTGTGTGTGTGTGTGTGTGTGTGTGTGTGTGTGTGTGTGTGTGTGTGTTTCGTGCCGAACAGGTAAAATTTGTGATTTTGGCTTAAATAGCAACGCTTTTCTTGCCGAATATGGCATGCGAAAATTTATACATGCAATAATTTCGCAAAAAAATCATTCTGAATCTAACGAAAAAAATATATTTCACTGTGTTTATTATTAAATTATTGCAAACTTATCTAAAATATATTTAGTTGGATTAGGCTAAATTAAATTTCGCTTGTTACAATAAGGTTAGGTAAGTTTTCTAAGGTTCTTTTGGTACAAAATTTTTAATTTTTACATTAATAGAAATGAAAAAAATATATCTTTAAACGTATAAGAGAAAATTTTAAAAAGGACTTAATTTTAAATGAGCTCTTGCCGATTGTCCAATTTTACCTATTCGGCACGACAAATATATATATATATATATATATATATATATATATATATATATATATATATATATATATATATATATATATATATTATATAAATTTTCAGCCATGGTTGCTACCTTGCATGCTTGCAACGTAGGACATTACTGGTAACTACTGTTGCAGTGTAACAGGTATATACAGCAACAGACACAACTTCCTTGCTATTATTCACTGCATAAAATCACTGTTACTTGTAGAATATACCAATGATAAAGTTCTAATATAACCAGCAGAAATTTAACAGAAAATAGTCAGGCTTTCACATAATCTCTATTTAATTTTACTCTGAATTCATGGAATAACTTCAACATATTTGGGCAAAATACAACACATTAAACATTTGTGTTTGAGAATATACAAAGAAACTACTGAAACTTTAAACTATTAAAACTGCATTAAGTATTTGTATTTTTTTCCCGATGTGCGTACACTGGACCCATAGAGCACTTGACCACATTATTTCTGCTACAGCTCCAGACCCCGACCATCTGCTGCTGATCACTGGGAAGTATATAAACTCAACCGATGAGGGAGACTCGTGCCACCGGCACCACTTTGTCTCAGTAGGATAGGAGACCCTCGGACTCTGGAAAAACAAGCTTCCTCAATAAGCCGGCCTTCAGGCTCATCCGCACTACTAGATACCTAAGGGCTGCCATCTTCCTTTTCCAATGTCTCAGTGTGGCCATCCAGAGGGGTAATGCCTGTGACATTCTCGGTTCCTGTTCAGCTACTGGGGAGCTGGACGAGATTCATAATGCGTTGTAAATTATTTTTCTAATGTATACATGATTGTTCCAATAAATCCTTACCTAAAAAAATATACACGAGGTAGTAGGAGAAGACAAAATATTATAACGGCTTCTACAAGACGTATTAAGATTTTACAAGTTAACTCCTGTAATTTTTATAATTACATTAATTTGCAACTGTCTTTGGTGTTCCTTGAAGAGCACAGCAGAAAAAAAAATTATTTTAATGTCTCAATAGAGGTGTAAGGCAGGTTTAAGAAAAGTATAATGAAAGAGCTGGTAGAGAGACTTGCGTCGTAGCCGCTACACTCAGTTTCGCCCAACACCTTCCCAATGTAGGTTTATAATGAATACTAACAGATAATTTATACTAATAATTTAATACACAAAACCCTAGAGTCCTAGACTGACTTATACACTCTCTCTTTATCGCTGCTTCTCTCTCACTAGCCTATCCCTCCGCCCCCTTCCTCTCTCTCTCCCTCTCTCTCTTATTCTAATACCTTTTGCAATAGTAGGAAAACATTTGACAATAAAATAAATTGAGCAATGCAGATGCAAATTAGTCGACGAGAAACAAGTTAAGTAATACAACAAAACTGTAATTAAACCTGATTCGTCGATTCTCTCTCCTCTCTCGCTGCACATAACCAAGGGGAGACCTTCCAAGTGCTCTGAATGCTCCATAATTACTCACTTTACTCGCTAAGTTGCCTCATTAACAACACTTGTGTCTGCTTTTCCTCGTCTCCCCTCCTATACTCTCCTCCTGATTCACTCTCCTTCCTTCCTTCTCCTGTCTAAATTTCCATTAGAAAATCTCTATAGGAATTCCTTCGCTCTCCTTCTGTCATGTCTCCTCCCCCCCCTCTCTCTCTCCTCTAAGAATCATTTTAGCGAAACACATGTACGTGTTCCATTACATTAATGGAATATAATAAGTGACATACAATGAATATAATACACAGGCAGACCTTGACTGACTGACACGTTTCGCTAACTAGTGAATTTTACAATCCAGTATCGAGCAATAAATAATGGAAACGATGGAAAGAGCGGAGAGACAATGTGAGGTTGATGAGTACCTCTGTCTTGATGACTCAAGGTTGAGGGACTAACCACCTCACATCACCTCTCCACTTCTATCGTCTCCAGTAATTATTTATCTATACTGCACTGAAAAAAATTCACTAGGTGGCGAAACGTCTGAATAAAGATATCCAGGTTTTGCACGTTTCATGTAAGATTTTCTCCATACACCTCCCTTATATTCCCTCCTTCCTCTGTCAGATTTTCTTTAAGAAAGGATTTTCATAAATTTCTACGTTCTCCTTCTGCCTCGTCCTCTATCCTTCCTCTCTCTCTTATCATTTCAAGAAAACATAGGAGTTCCTACACCTTCTCATGCTCCCTCCTTTCTCTGTCAGAAATAGTGTCAAATGTGTCGATACACTCCTCTCAGTAGTACCAGTTACCAGTTACCAGTAGATGACTCACTACCAACCGTCTGTGTGAATCACTGACTATTATTCACGTTGCTGCTGACCACAGCATGTTTTTGAACGCCGCTCACCCCCTAGGCACTGGTGGGTCAGTCTTATGATAGAGAGCAGAGAGGCAGGGCGGCTGATGGTGCTTCCCATACTTTTCGTTATAATTATACGTACTAACCAGCCTACGTGAGTGTACTTACCCCCATCCACGTTTCGAACTCCACATGACACTCCTGTCTCGCAACCATTCCTTCATTTGCCAGAATTTCTATAAGAAAACCTGTTGGTTCAGAAAAATACGTAAGCAAACACTAGGACATATTTATTAGAAAACGTTTCGGTCCTGGGATTTTGATTACTTGTTAAGGTCACAGGACCGAAAATTTTTCTAGTAAGTGTCCTAGTTTTTGCTTACGTGTTTTTCTAAACCAACTTGTCTGTATCTATTACCAACGTTCATACCAAGAAAACCTGTAAACAAGTACCTGCATTTTCCTTGCCATTTTTTTCCATTCAATTACATCGAAATCTCCATACGGAATCCTATATTCTTCTTCCGTGTAGCTCTTCCTCCGTCAGAATTACTTTACGAAAACCCACATTTCTATAATCATATGATAAACTATGTTTATCATAAGATACATTTTCCAAATAATTAGTTAATGTAATCCATATAATTAGTGTATGTACTCCATAGTATTAGAGTATTGATTTTCTACTGCTCAGGAGAGTTCGTTAATCCAACTTTAAAACTTAATTTCTCGGGGGCGGTCCGTGAGAGAGACTTTCAAAGAGTTCTCATCCGAGCCATTGAAAGGAAAATGTGCTTGAAGGCAGGTGGCCCCCCAGTGATGCTCAGAACCACAGAAGGGACCACAGCATGGACCCTAGAGTCTTATGGCATATGCCTCGTCTAAGCCTAAGATGGTCAGTAAATCCTTTTACAAGATGAGAATCTCAACAGATGAAAAGAAATAACAATATGCAAGAGGTCTTGACCACCCAACCAGCGTCCTTGCAACTGTAAGTCATCAGCTGAATCTTCTGTGAGACTTTTGTGTAATAACAAACAGCAGATTTATATACACCGAGAGGTGTACCTCTCAGTGTATATGCACTGTGTACTGTAATCCTTAATTTAGGGATTAAAGCATCCTGGGTTAGAAGTGTACAGGATACATGCAAGCATAATGACAATCGTGTATTCGAGAGTCTTTGAACCCAATAAACAACTGGACACCGACACTGAAATTTATTATAATTATAAACACACATATAGTCCTAAACAGCAAGATACATCCTCATAAAAGATGGTAATTTGAGAGCCATGAGGAAAAGTTCGCACTACTCAAGATTTAACTGCTAATCGAAAGTAAACTTTAGACTTCGTCACTTTTACACCAAGTCCCCCACAAAACTGTGAACGGTAAACAAGAGACTAATGCAGAACTTCTACATGACTTCCAGTAAGTCTGCTCTATATGTCAGCACTCTGCCAGTTCTGCTTTATATTTACGTGCGTACTCTGCCAGGTCAAATCATACATATTTACGTGCGCACTATGCCAGTTCAAGTCATATATATATATATATATATATATATATATATATATATATATATATATATATATATATATATATATATATATATATATATATATATATATATATATATATATATATATATATATATATATATATATATATATATATATATATATATATATATATATATATATATATATATATATATATATATATATATATATATATATATATATATATATATATATATATATATATATATATATATATATATATATATATACACGAGGCTTCTAATAGAAAGCCTCCTGTCTATCTTCCCGTTTATTAATTTACACATGTTTAGGCCTTAAAATGATTATATATATATATATATATATATATATATATATATATATATATATATATATATATAATATATATATATATATATGCGCAATAAGATCACAGTAAACAGGTGATTTTAAAATATGCAAAACAACCACTGTGAAAGAGTAGTGAAATTCCAAGCGCTTTCGTGACTACTCACATTGTCAAGGAACTATGAAAGTAATACATCAAAGGAAGGCAATTAAAGGGCTGAGACCACACCTCACAGTCAACTCCCACAACAAAGAAACACCTGACGCGGGACAATACCGGACTCATAAGAAAAGAGGAACACTGCAGTAGGTCCGCTGGTTCAACTAGACAGGTCCTCACGACAACCCACTAACAAATTATTCTACCCAAGAAATAAGGTTTATTATTTGTCCAATGTATTATTAAACTCTAACCAAATTTAATTAATTATAAATGAATCTAATTTATACAAACCTAAGGAAATATTCATATTATTTTCAAAACTGCTTTCTATGAAACGAGATTCAATTATATTTCTGCCAACCATGGACTTGTTTGATACAACTTTCTCAACTTTTTGAAAATCAGTTGGATGGTTGAAGTCTCTCACATGAATAAATAGAGCATTGGAATTTTGTCCAGTTCTAATGCTATATTTATGTTGTTTTAATCTAAGTTCGAGACTTTTACCAGTTTGACCGTAATAAACTTTATCGCAAATTTTACAAGGAATATTATAGACACATTCGTCAGCATTTTGGGGGGAATTCTTTATCAAAAGTTTTTTTACTGTATCAAGATTTTTAAATACAACTTTAATATTAAAAGGCTTAAGAAGAGAAGGCATATCAACCAAGTTTTCATGGTAAGGGAGAACCAACATATTTTTAGTTGAATAAGGTTGGTTGTCCCTTTTTGGGTTGTAAAAAGTATTTCTAGCAATTTTAAATGATTTATCAATTACATTTCTCGGGTATTTCAGATCAATGGCTATTTCATAAATTTTGGATATTTCTTCATCTATGAACTCTGGACTACAAATACGTAAAGCTCTCAAAAACATTGATGAGAAAACAGACAGTTTAACTTTATCTTGATGGGAAGAATAATAGTGTACATAGGAACAGATTGTAATAAAGTTGGTAGAATTACCGACAATATGTAAAGTAAAAGGACACAAGTGCAACTAATGTGACATTTATTGTGGCAACGTTTCGCTCTCGCGAAACGTTGCCACAATAAATGTCACATTAGTTGCACTTGTGTCCTTTTACTTTACATACATAGGAACAGTTATTTGCATCAACAATGCAAAGTTTAAGTTGTTAAAAACAACTTAGATTTAGTTGATAAATTAAGCTCCTTGACTGACTTAAATGATTTTAACATGGTTAGTTTTGATGTTACTTCCTTGTTTACGAAAGTTCCTGTTGATGATTTATTAAGTTTCTTATCTGAAGAACTCGTTAATTATGATATACCATTACCAGTTCCTACCATCATTAAACTTACTAAACTTTGCATTGTTGATGCAAAATTTGTATTTAATGATAAGTTTTACTCAGAAATTTGGTATGGCAATGGGAAATCCTCTCTCACCTGTTCTTAGTAACCTATACATGGAATTTTTTTAAACAATATTGCTTAACACAATCCTCCCTAATAGAGCAAAATGGTTCAGATATGTCGATGATATTTTATGTCTTATGCCCAAGAATGTAGATATACAGCATTTCCTTGGCAAATTAAATAGCTTAGCCCATTCTATAAACTTTACTGTTAAGTTTGAGATGTTTTAATTATTAAGAGTAATAATGAATTCAAATTTAAAATTTACAGAAAACCTACAAATAACTGTTCCTATGTACACTATTATTCTTCCCATCGTTTTCTCATCAATGTTTTTGAGAGCTTTACGTATTTGTAGTCCAGAGTTCTTAGATGAAGAAATATCCAAAATTTATGAAATAGCCAATGATCTGAAATACCCGAGAAATGTAATTGATAAATCATTTAAAATTGTTAAAAATACTTTTTACAACCCAAAAAGGGACAACCAACCTTATTCAACTAAAAATATGTTGGTTCTCCCTTACCATGAAAACTTGGTTGATATGCCTTCTCTTCTTAAGCCTTTTAATATTAAAGTTGTATTTAAAAATCTTTTGTAAAATTTGCGATAAAGTTTATTACGGTCAAACTCGTAAAAGTCTCGAACTTTGATTAAACAACATAAATATAGCATTAGAACTGAACAAGATTCCAATGCTCTATACTTAACTCTGTGAAGAAGTGTCTTGTTTGCTCCCGTGGACTGAACCAAGATGCCCTCCATCGAGAACTTTACCAGCAACTTAAGGAAGAATTGAGGGCAGCGAAGATGGAGATACGGCGATTGACCGAGGAAAACAAGAGGATTCGTAGTAGTCCTCCTGTTTCGAGTCCTCAGGTCAAGAAGGGATCGTGGTCAGTGGCTGGACAGCAGGGGACGACGAAGTTGACGATCAAGAAGACCAATGGAAAGCCAGAAACGATGAAGAAGAAAGAGACTGCTGTGGAAACTCCCGTGGAAACCTCCAACACATTCTCGGTGCTACCCGACGAATGTGAGTCTACTACTGGGATCGTCACGACGAACGACAACAAGGAAGGTAAGAATATTGTTGTTGTTGGGGATAGCCAGGTTAGATACATGGATAGGGCATTCTGCTTGAAGGACAGGAGTAGGAGACAAAGGGTATGCTTTCCTGGGGCTGGGATGGAGGACATTGTTAGCCGGCTTGACAACATCATGAACGGTAATGGGATCAATCCTATTATTTGCCTCAGTGCTGGAGGCAATGATGTAGGCAAGCGTAGAAGTGAGGATTTAGTTAGAAAGTTCAGGACAGCTATAGACATGATTAGGAAGAAGGGGGGGCGCCTTGTTATATGTGGCATTTTGCCAAGAAGAGGTGTTGGTAATGAATGGTTGTCCAGAGCAATTGGTATTAATTGTTGGCTGGATAAACACTGTAAGGATAATGCAGTACCATTCATTGACAACTGGGACAACTTCTATGGCCGAAATAACATGTATGCCAGGGATGGGGTTCACTTATCCAGGGCAGGTGTGGGTTTTCTTGCTAACTCAGTTGAGGGGGTTGTTAGGACTTTAAACTAGGATTAGTTAGAGGTATGGGTTTAGAAATGATTAATAATGAGTATGGATATATTGACTTATGCTCTGATATTAAGAATCTTAATAGTAACTGTCATGGAGTAACTCTGGGTAATGATAATTTCAGAAATTGTGTAAAAACAAAGATGAATAGGAAAAATGTGCAGAAGAAAAAACATATGATGGTATTTTATGCTAACAGTCGAAGTGCAAGAAATAAAATTAATGAACTACGTTTGGTAGCATGTGCTGGGAACTTTGATATCATTGCATTAACTGAAACGTGGTATGATTTAAAGAGTCGGGATATGACTGCTGAGTGTAATATTCAGGGATTTAAGTTGTTCAATGTGGATAGATGTAATGGGAAGGGGGGAGGAGTTGCATTGTATGTTCGAGAAAATATTAATTGTTGCATAAAAACAGGTATAAAAATAGATGGAGCAGTAACAGAGTCTGTTTGGGTAGAGTTCGTGGAGGGTCAAGAAAAACTAATTCTAGGTGTAATATACCGACCTCCAGGCTTGGATCACGATAGAGGGAGACTTCTTTGGGACGAAATTGTTAGGGCTTCTGGACACAGTAACGTAGTCATAGTAGGGGACTTTAACTTTAGCCAAATTGACTGGAATTCTTTGACAGGTAATCTAGAGTCCAGTGACTTCATGGAAACAGTTCAGGACTGTTTTCTGAAACAGAGTGTAACTGAGCCTACCAGGGGTAATAATTTGCTAGACCTAGTCTTGTCAAATAAGGAAACACTCGTGAATAATCTGGAGATCACTGAAGAGCTTGGCGCAAGTGATCACAAATCCATCACCTATAGCATTAATTGGGAATGCAAGAATAATGATAATACAGTAAAAATCCCTGATTTTCGTTCTGCCGATTATAATGGACTTAGGGAACATCTGTCTAATCTTGATTGGGGTTATCTAGCTAATGATTCTATTGGTGATAATCATACTTATGAATATGAAGGGATCTGCTTTTATGATTGTTTTCTTAATAATGTACACAGTGCCCAGAGTATATACATTCCCAAGAGAGAAATTAGGTCTAATAATAACGATCCCAAATGGGTTAACAGGAGGCTAAAGCATCTATTAGGGGAGAAAAGGGGAATTTATAGGCGCATCAGAAGAGGAGAGGTTAACCTTACTGACCAATATGTTCAGCTTAAAAGAGAAGTAAAAAAGGCGATTAGAAAGGCTAAACGTGAATATGAAATTAGAGTTGCTAATGAATCAAAGACGAATCCAAAGGGGTTCTTTCAAGTGTATAGGACGAAGGTGAAGGAAAAAGTAGGACCTCTGAAATCTGGGAATGGACAGCTGACGGATAATGAACTGGAAATGTGTTCCTTATTTAATGACTATTTTTTGTCAGTTTTTACACAGGAAGATGTAAATGAGATTCCAGTAATTAACAATTATTTAGTTCCTGATGAATTTAAGTTAACTAATATTACTGTCACGAGGGACATGGTTATTAAACAGATAGACAAACTGAAACAAAATAAGTCCCCGGGACCCGATGAGTTGTTTTCAAGGGTACTTAAGGAATGCAAGATGGAGCTTAGTCAGCCATTAACGAGTGTATTCAATGCATCCATCCTTACCAGTGTTGTGCCAGAGTTGTGGAAGATGGCTAATGTGGTTCCTATATTCAAATCAGGGGATAAGTCCACTCCTTCAAATTACCGTCCAATAAGCCTGACATCTATAGTGGGCAAGTTATTAGAATCAATTATAGCTGACATTATCAGAAGTCACCTTGAAGAGCATAACTTGATAAATGAATCTCAGCATGGATTCACGAGAGGTCGTTCCTGCCTGACAAACTTACTGACGTTCTTCAATAGAACATTTGAGGCAGTTGACAGTGATAAGGAATATGATATTGTTTATTTGGATTTTAGTAAAGCCTTCGACAGAGTACCTCACAAGAGACTCTTAAGAAAAGTGGCAGCTCATGGTATAGGAGGTAAAGTTTTAGCATGGATTGAGGCATGGCTTACCAATAGAAAGCAGAGAGTTACCATTAATGGAGTGAAATCTGAATGGGGATTAGTCACTAGTGGCGTTCCACAAGGATCAGTTTTAGGCCCTCTCTTGTTCATAATTTACATTAATGACCTTGATTAAGGGATTACTAGTGACATGAGTAAGTTTGCTGATGATACAAAGATAGGCCGTATAATTCACTCTGAGGAGGATATCAATGAACTCCAGGACGATTTGAACAAATTAATGTCTTGGTCTGAAAAATGGCAGATGAAGTTTAATGTGGGTAAGTGTAAGGTACTTGCCCTTGGTAATGAAAATAACCCTCGAAGCTATAATCTAGGTGAAGTAGAGCTTGGTCATACAGAATGTGAAAAAGACTTGGGAGTCATGGTAAGCAGAAATCTAAAGCCAAGACAGCAGTGCCTTAGTGTGCGCAACAAGGCCAACAGATTACTTGGATTTATCTCAAGAAGTATAAGTAACAGAAGTCCAAAAGTTATTTTACAGCTCTATACATCACTAGTGAGGCCTCATTTAGATTATGCTGCTCAGTTTTGGTCCCCTTACTACAGGATGGACATAGACTCATTAGAGAACATACAGAGAAGAATGACTAAAATGATTTACTGTGTAAGGAACCTCCCGTATGAAGATAGACCTAAACCCTTAAATCTCCACTCTCTGGAGAGGCGTAGAATGAGGGGAGATATCATTGAAGTGTATAAGTGGATGACGGGCATAAACAAGGGAGACATTAATAAAGTACTGAGGGTGTCGAACCAGGTAAGAACCAGGAATAATGGATTTAAGTTGGATAAATTTAGATTTAGAAAGGACATAGGTAAGTACTGGTTTTCTAACAGAGTTGTAGATGCGTGGAACAGTCTTCCCAGTGGGGTGATAGAGGCTAGGACCTTGGGTAGCTTTAAGAAGAGACTGGACAAATATATGAGTGGGAGGGGCTGGGTTTGATTGGTGTTAAGGGGTACGGGAGTTATTTCTTGAGTAGCTTTAGGTAGATGTCGTTTTGATAAGGACCTGCCTCGTATGGGCCAGTAGGCCTTCTGCAGTGTTCCTACATTCTTATGTTCTTATGTTCTTATTCATGTGAGAGACTTGAACCATCCAATTGATTTTCAAAAAGTTGAGAAAGTTGTATCAAACAAGCCCATGGTTGGCAGAAATATAACTGAATCTTGTTTCATAAAAAGCAGTTTTGAAAATAATATGAATATTTCCTTAGGTTTGTATAAATTAGATTCATTTATAATTAATAAAATTTGGTTAGAGTTTAATAATACATTGGACAAATAATAAACCTTATTTCTTGGGTAGAATAATTTGTTAGTGGATTGTCGTGAGAACCTGTCTAGTGGAACCAGCGGACCTACTGCATTGTTCCTCTTTTCTTATGAGTCCGGTATTGTCCCGCGTCAGGTGTTTCTTTGTTGTGGGAGTTGACTGTGAGGTGTGGTCTCAGCCCTTTAATTGCCTTCCTTTGATGTATTACTTTCATAGTTCCTTGACAATGTGAGTAGTCACGAAAGCGCTTGGAATTTCACTACTCTTTCACAGTGGTTGTTTTACATATATATATATATATATATATATATATATATATATATATATATATATATATATATATATATATATATTGTTAGGTAAGACACATATGCAACAGTTAGGTATCTTTATTATGAAACGTTTCGCCTACACAGTAGGCTTCTTCAGTCAAGTACAGAAAAGTTGATAGAAGCAGAAGATACTTGAAGACGATGTAATCAGTCCATCACCCTTAAAGTTTTGAGGCGGTCAGTCCCTCAGTCTGGAGAAGAGCATTGTTCCATAGTATGAAACAATATCATATTGTTTCATACTATGGAACAATGCTCTTCTCCAGACTGAGGGACTGACCACCTCAAAACTTTAAGGGTGATGGACTGATTACATCGTCTTCAAGTATCTTCTGCTTCTATCAACTTTTCTGTACTTGACTGAAGAAGCCTACTGTGTAGGCGAAACGTTTCATAATAAAGATACCTAACTGTTGCATATGTGTCTTACCTAACAACCTGTCGGTATTTTATACCATTTTAATGTTCAATCTAACAGAGTTGTAGATGCGTGGAACAGTCTTCCCAGTGGGGTGATAGAGGCTAGGACCTTGGGTAGCTTTTAGAAGAGACTGGACAAATATATGGGTGGGAGGGGCTGGGTTTGATTGGTGTTGGGGGGTGCGGGAGTTGTTTCTTGAGTAGCTTTAGATAGAGATCGTTTTGATAAGGACCTGCCTCGTATGGGCCAGTAGGCCTTCTGCAGTGTTCCTACATTCTTATGTTCTTATGTTCTTATGATTGCAGGTCTGTACCAAGATACCCTTGTGTTGCAGTGTCTGACATATTGAACATTATAATGGTATAAAATACCGACAGGTTGTTAGGTAAGACACATATGCAACAGTTAGGTATCTTTATTGTGAAACGTTTCGCCTACACAGTAGGCTTCTTCAGTCAAGTACAGAAAATAAAGTTGGTAGAATTACCGACAATATGTAAAGTAAAAGGACACAAGTGCAACTAATGTGACATTTATTGTGCCACAATAAATGTCACATTAGTTGCACTTGTGTCCTTTTACTTTACAAGTACAGAAAAGTTGATAGAAGCAGAAGATACTTGAAGACGATGTAATCAGTCCATCACCCTTAAAGTTTTGAGGTGGTCAGTCCCTCAGTCTGGAGAAGAGCATTGTTCCATAGTATGAAACAATATGGAGAAGAAGTGACAGGATGGAGCTTTTATAGCGCCAAGAGGTGAGACGTAGGAGAGGTAAGAACTCAGATGTTGAGAGGTCCCTCTCAAATCCAGCCCCTCTCACTAGTGGAAGTTGTCGAAGTTGATTGCAGGTCTGTACCAAGATACCCTTGTGTTGCAGTGTCTGACATATTGAACATCTGAGTTCTTACCTCTCCTACGTCTCACCTCTTGGCGCTATAAAAGCTCCATCCTGTCACTTCTTCTCCATATTGTTTCATACTATGGAACAATGCTCTTCTCCAGACTGAGGGACTGACCACCTCAAAACTTTAAGGGTGATGGACTGATTACATCGTCTTCAAGTATCTTCTGCTTCAATCAACTTTTCTGTACTTGACTGAAGAAGCCTACTGTGTAGGCGAAACGTTTCACAATAAAGATACCTAACTGTTGCATATGTGTCTTACCTAACAACCTGTCGGTATTTTATACCATTTTAATGTTCAATATGTCAGACACTGCAACACAAGGGTATCTTGGTACAGACCTGCAATCAACTTCGACAACTTCCACTAGTGAGAGGGGCTGGATTTGAGAGGGACCTCTCAACATCTGAGTTCTTACCTCTCCTACGTCTCACCTCTTGGCGCTATAAAAGCTCCATCCTGTCACTTCTTCTCCATATTGTTTCATACTATGGAACAATGCTCTTCTCCAGACTGAGGGACTGACCACC
>NC_091298.1:23389027-23401527 GCF_038502225.1 Cherax quadricarinatus
TAAGTGCGGGTGTCAGCTGTTCTGAGTTCGACAGGTAATGGAGGATCACGTTTCCTGTAGTTAAAATACGTAATGCTGGATTTTGCTGCATTGGTTTTGATCCTCCATTTTTGTTCCCAGATGGCTATCCTGTCAACCTCATTTTGTGTTTTGTGTGTGAGTGTATCTATATTGGCATGAGTGATAAGTTGTGTAATGTCGTCTGCATAGGCTAGTGTGATGGAGTTGTGGTATATAGGTGTTGGAATGTCGTTAGTGTATAAAATGTAGAGGGTAGGGGAAAGGACAGATCCCTGGGGTACTCCAGCATTTAGTGTGAAGTAGTCAGAGTAACAGCCTTGGAATTTGATTCTCATGGTACGGCCGTCTAGGAAGTTGCAGAGGAGTTTACGAGTATTGAGAGGCAGGTTGAAGTTAGTGCAGAGTTTGTACTTGAGCCCCTCGTGCCACACAGTGTCAAAAGCTTTTTCAACGTCTTTTGCAACCAGGGCTGTCCTGTTTCTTTGTTTTGTGTTTATGTGGATGTAGTTGAGAATGATGTTAATGGCATCCTGTGTGGATCTGTGTGTTCTGAAGCCAAACTGGCCATCTGAAAGTAGAGAATTATGTTCCAGGTATCTGCGAAGGCGATGATTAATGAGTTTTTCAAAGAGTTTTCCTAAAGTTTCGAGGAGGCTGATAGGGCGATAGTTTCTAGGGTCAGAGTGGTCTTTATTGGGTTTAGGAAGGAGGATAGCAGTAGCAGCTTTGAAGAGGGAAGGGAAGTATCCAGAGGCAAGGGAGGCATTGAGGAGGTTTGTGTAGGCAGTAATGATAGAGTCAGGAAGGTGTTTCAGGATAATATGGTTTAGGCCAGAGGCACCAGGAGCCTTTGGAGGAAGGTGTCTGAGGAGAGTTTTAATGTCTGTGTTGGTGAAAGGAGTGTCGAGTTCTTGGGAGGAGGTAAGAGTGTCTAGATGTATGTGGCTGTCTGGTGTTGTTTCTTGTGTGTGTGCAGTGTTCCAGTGTTCTATGTTCTGAATGTGTTGAATAACGTTAGGGTGAGGTGGGTGAGCGTGGAAGATGTTCTCCCAGATGTGTTTGAAGATGTTGGTAGCAGCCTGTGGGTCTGAGATGTGTGTGTTGTTGTGGGTGATGTGTTTGAATTTGTTGGTGGGAGTAGTGCCTCTGATTTTTTTGATAAAGTTCCAGAAGGCTTTAGTGTTTTTAACACGCTGCCTGTCCGCTTGTTGTATTAGTCGTGACCAGTGATTGTTGTGGTCTTGGTCTAGGCTGTGTAAAATGTTGTTTCTAAGGTAAGTGAGATCTAATCGGACTTGATTAAATCTATGTGTGTTGTAGAGGAAGCGGTTGTGGTAGCAGATAATTAGTCTTCTTGTTCTGAGTGACGGTTTGAAGGAATAACGAGTGGTGTGAGTTTTCTTTGGTATTGCGATGTTGGCTGCTTGTGTAATGGTGTCCTGGATGAGATCAAGTTGAGTATCGATGTCAGAGATAGGTTTGTTGTTGTAGTCATAGGTGAGGTTAATATTGTCTATGTGTTGTTTGAAAGCATCCCAGTCAGCGTTCTTGTAGGAGAATGAAGGTGTGGTTGGAATGAGGATAGGGTTGGAGGAGATGTGTAAGATGACTGGGATGTGATCAGAGCCTGTAATAGGGCCAGGTGAGATGTAATGTTGAAATAGAGAGCTGGCTCGGTTTGCCAGAATGATGTCTGGTTTGCCTTGGCCCGTGTGGTTGAAGAAGGTATTGAAGTCTGGGCCAAGATGAATTAGGTGTTTATGGTTTGTGAAGTTGAGTAATTGGTGACCAAGTTGGTTGTTACTGGTGTGATGAAAGGCAGTGTGTTTGGCATTCATGTCAGCTAGTAGGTAAGTTGGTGTGTTGGTGTAGTTGAAGACTAAGGAGAGGTCGTGTATGTTGAGAGTAGTGTTTGGGCGAGCATAGGTGGTGAAAAAGATAAAGGGGCCAAGGTGGGTGTGTATTCTGACCGCAAGACAGTGTTGGTGAATAAAAGGGATTGGGAGAAATTCATGTTTTATGTTGGAATTGACAAGGATGGCAACCCCATCGTGGGGATCATAGGGGGACTGTAGTGCAGTATAACCATAATGGCGGATACATTGAGGGGCTTTGAGGCAGGTACTGTTTAGCAAAACAATATCTGGCCTCTCTGCTTCAAGGAGCTCGGCCAGTAGGTGTCTAATTGTAAAGTAAGAACGTACGTTGAACTGAATCGCCTTAAACGTGATTTAATGGTTTCGTCTTAGCAAAGTTAATGTCGGGGGAGGAGTTTGGATTAAAGCCCGTGATAGTGGTGCCATCAGTGGATGTGTGTTTGTAGGTGCTACGGACCCGTTTCCTGGAGGGGGAGGAAGAGATGGATCTGTTTTTATGTTCTTTGGTCTGTCCGTTAGAAGTTGGGGTAGGTTTAGGTTTGAGTGGATTTTGTCTGGAGGAGGTGGAGTTGGACCTGGATGAGGTTTTGGTTGTGGTGGAGTGGGCGAAGGTGGATGCAGAGGAAGTGGAAGTTTTGGTAAGCTGTGAGGAAGTGGAAGCTTTGGAAGGGGATGAAGTGGGTAAGGAAGTGGGGGGAGGGGTGGTCGTAGCGTAGCAGTAGGGGTGTTGGTGGGAGGTGTAGAAGTAGTGAAGAGAGGTAGTGGAGGAGGAGAGCTGGTGGGAGTAGGAAGTGGGGGGGTGGGAGAGAGGAAGGAGGGAGAGGTTGTAGGAGGCTTGGAAGAGAAGCAGGAAGGAGGGATAATTAAAGAGGGAAGATTGTTAGCAGACAAGATTAGGTTAAGGACATGTGAGTAGTCTGATTGGTAAGCTTGTGAGATTACCATCGCAGAGTGGGCAGCAGTGGCAAGTTGACAGTTAGTTTTGTAGTCTAGTGTGGGTGTAGAAGGAGAAGTGCTTGTAGTCTGTGTGTTGGTGTTTGATGTGTGTAGAGTAGAAGAGGTAGACCAAGTGCGTGGGGAGGCCCAGGCATTGGGGGTAGGGGAGGGAGGTGTGGAAGGGGAGGGAGGTAAGGAAGGGGAGGGAGGAGCAGGGAAGGGGTTGGGTAGGGAGGGAGGTTGGTTTGCTCTGAGGGAGGAGAGAATGTGCTTTCTAGAAGGGCAGGAATTTGCAACTGCAGTGTGTGACCCGCCGCAGTTAGAACATTTAAGGGGGAGGTTGCAAGTATTCCAGAAGTGGCCAGTTGCTGAACATCTGGAGCAGACTTGTGTAGATGTGCATGTGTTTTTGTCGTGGCCGAATTTGTAGCATTTAAGACATTGTGTGATTGGGTGGAAGTTCGGAGTGAAGAGAGCGTTTGGAGGAATGCGGATGGTCTTGGCAAAGATTCCTTGACTGAAGAGTGTAGAGGCGTCAGCAGGAGTAGAACAGCGTATTTTGAGAATGGTAGAGTTTTCTGGTCTGTAAATATCGTCAACAGAGACTTTGTTCTTAGTACTGATATCTTTTATTAAGTCTTCTTTGTCTGTGTCATAGGCTGTCAGGAGAGAGTAGTCTACGTGTTTAGCAATGACTGTGCTTTTGGCACGGTGCTCAGGAGTCCAAATAATGGTGAAGCCTGCGTTGAGAAGTTTTTGTCTGGTATCGCTTGAGGTGTACGCTTCGTAGGAATGTTTGTCAAGAAGGAGTTTGAAGCCTGAGTTGGTTTTGAAGACTTTAAGTTGAGGTGCACCAGTGATCTGATATAATAAATTTTCCGGACAGATAGTGGCATCAGGATTAGAAAATTTGAGGTTTAGCGAGAAGGAATTGGATTTAGTAGAAGCAGAGGCAGGTGTGGGAGGTTGGGGGAGAGTGGAAGGGGGGTGGGAGGTGGAAGGCAACGAAGGCATCGTCTAATTACGAAAAGATGTAATTGGAGGTGACAATCGGCCAAAAAGTGAGAGTACTCAGCTAGGCAAGTACGTGTAAGTAGACACACGTACTTGCCTGGCGCAGGACACTGAGGAGGTGAACTGTAGCTTGATGGAGCACTGTATATCCTGAGTGGTGGCGAGACTGGCTGTATGGCGTGCAGTCAACAGGCGAAGAGAATTCAGGCAGCAAGAGGCGTTACAAAGAATTCTTCAACACTTGTTCAACCTTTGGACGAAGACCTACTTCGACTAGTGGATGGTACCACTATGACCCCGCCTCCAACTGCTTCACGTCACCTCACTACAGTATATAAGCCACGTCTACGGCCCTATGCTGTACATTCTACAAGATTGATGGACTGAACACATCGACTCCAGGTTGAGGGACTGATTACCTCATTCTCCTCCTCTCCTTACGCCTTCCTCTTTGTATTGGACTGATGAAGCCACTGTGTGGCGAAACGTTTCCTGAATAAAGATTCCCATATGCTGCATAAGTGTCTCAATCTTCAACATGTCGGTTTTTCAAACCATTCATCACAACTGTCAGACACAGCAGCATCATGGGATCTTGTTACAAAGAATTCTTCAACACTTGTTCAACCTTTGGACGAAGACCTACTTCGACTAGTGGATGGTACCACTATGACCCCGCCTCCAACTGCTTCACGTCACCTCACTACAGTATATAAGCCACGTCTACGGCCCTATGCTGTACATTCTACAAGATTGATGGACTGAACACATCGACTCCAGGTTGAGGGACTGATTACCTCATTCTCCTCCTCTCCTTACGCCTTCCTCTTTGTATTGGACTGATGAAGCCACTGTGTGGCGAAACGTTTCCTGAATAAAGATTCCCATATGCTGCATAAGTGTCTCAATCTTCAACATGTCGGTTTTTCAAACCATTCATCACAACTGTCAGACACAGCAGCATCATGGGATCTTGTTACAAAGAATTCTTCAACACTTGTTCAACCTTTGGACGAAGACCTACTTCGACTAGTGGATGGTACCACTATGACCCCGCCTCCAACTGCTTCACGTCACCTCACTACAGTATATAAGCCACGTCTACGGCCCTATGCTGTACATTCTACAAGATTGATGGACTGAACACATCGACTCCAGGTTGAGGGACTGATTACCTCATTCTCCTCCTCTCCTTACGCCTTCCTCTTTGTATTGGACTGATGAAGCCACTGTGTGGCGAAACGTTTCCTGAATAAAGATTCCCATATGCTGCATAAGTGTCTCAATCTTCAACATGTCGGTTTTTCAAACCATTCATCACAACTGTCAGACACAGCAGCATCATGGGATCTTGTTACAAAGAATTCTTCAACACTTGTTCAACCTTTGGACGAAGACCTACTTCGACTAGTGGATGGTACCACTATGACCCCGCCTCCAACTGCTTCACGTCACCTCACTACAGTATATAAGCCACGTCTACGGCCCTATGCTGTACATTCTACAAGATTGATGGACTGAACACATCGACTCCAGGTTGAGGGACTGATTACCTCATTCTCCTCCTCTCCTTACGCCTTCCTCTTTGTATTGGACTGATGAAGCCACTGTGTGGCGAAACGTTTCCTGAATAAAGATTCCCATATGCTGCATAAGTGTCTCAATCTTCAACATGTCGGTTTTTCAAACCATTCATCACAACTGTCAGACACAGCAGCATCATGGGATCTTGTTACAAAGAATTCTTCAACACTTGTTCAACCTTTGGACGAAGACCTACTTCGACTAGTGGATGGTACCACTATGACCCCGCCTCCAACTGCTTCACGTCACCTCACTACAGTATATAAGCCACGTCTACGGCCCTATGCTGTACATTCTACAAGATTGATGGACTGAACACATCGACTCCAGGTTGAGGGACTGATTACCTCATTCTCCTCCTCTCCTTACGCCTTCCTCTTTGTATTGGACTGATGAAGCCACTGTGTGGCGAAACGTTTCCTGAATAAAGATTCCCATATGCTGCATAAGTGTCTCAATCTTCAACATGTCGGTTTTTCAAACCATTCATCACAACTGTCAGACACAGCAGCATCATGGGATCTTGTTACAAAGAATTCTTCAACACTTGTTCAACCTTTGGACGAAGACCTACTTCGACTAGTGGATGGTACCACTATGACCCCGCCTCCAACTGCTTCACGTCACCTCACTACAGTATATAAGCCACGTCTACGGCCCTATGCTGTACATTCTACAAGATTGATGGACTGAACACATCGACTCCAGGTTGAGGGACTGATTACCTCATTCTCCTCCTCTCCTTACGCCTTCCTCTTTGTATTGGACTGATGAAGCCACTGTGTGGCGAAACGTTTCCTGAATAAAGATTCCCATATGCTGCATAAGTGTCTCAATCTTCAACATGTCGGTTTTTCAAACCATTCATCACAACTGTCAGACACAGCAGCATCATGGGATCTTGTTACAAAGAATTCTTCAACACTTGTTCAACCTTTGGACGAAGACCTACTTCGACTAGTGGATGGTACCACTATGACCCCGCCTCCAACTGCTTCACGTCACCTCACTACAGTATATAAGCCACGTCTACGGCCCTATGCTGTACATTCTACAAGATTGATGGACTGAACACATCGACTCCAGGTTGAGGGACTGATTACCTCATTCTCCTCCTCTCCTTACGCCTTCCTCTTTGTATTGGACTGATGAAGCCACTGCGTGGCGAAACGTTTCCTGAATAAAGATTCCCATATGCTGCATAAGTGTCTCAATCTTCAACATGTCGGTTTTTCAAACCATTCATCACAACTGTCAGACACAGCAGCATCATGGGATCTTGTTACAAAGAATTCTTCAACACTTGTTCAACCTTTGGACGAAGACCTACTTCGACTAGTGGATGGTACCACTATGACCCCGCCTCCAACTGCTTCACGTCACCTCACTACAGTATATAAGCCACGTCTACGGCCCTATGCTGTACATTCTACAAGATTGATGGACTGAACACATCGACTCCAGGTTGAGGGACTGATTACCTCATTCTCCTCCTCTCCTTACGCCTTCCTCTTTGTATTGGACTGATGAAGCCACTGCGTGGCGAAACGTTTCCTGAATAAAGATTCCCATATGCTGCATAAGTGTCTCAATCTTCAACATGTCGGTTTTTCAAACCATTCATCACAACTGTCAGACACAGCAGCATCATGGGATCTTGTTACAAAGAATTCTTCAACACTTGTTCAACCTTTGGACGAAGACCTACTTCGACTAGTGGATGGTACCACTATGACCCCGCCTCCAACTGCTTCACGTCACCTCACTACAGTATATAAGCCACGTCTACGGCCCTATGCTGTACATTCTACAAGATTGATGGACTGAACACATCGACTCCAGGTTGAGGGACTGATTACCTCATTCTCCTCCTCTCCTTACGCCTTCCTCTTTGTATTGGACTGATGAAGCCACTGCGTGGCGAAACGTTTCCTGAATAAAGATTCCCATATGCTGCATAAGTGTCTCAATCTTCAACATGTCGGTTTTTCAAACCATTCATCACAACTGTCAGACACAGCAGCATCATGGGATCTTGTTACAAAGAATTCTTCAACACTTGTTCAACCTTTGGACGAAGACCTACTTCGACTAGTGGATGGTACCACTATGACCCCGCCTCCAACTGCTTCACGTCACCTCACTACAGTATATAAGCCACGTCTACGGCCCTATGCTGTACATTCTACAAGATTGATGGACTGAACACATCGACTCCAGGTTGAGGGACTGATTACCTCATTCTCCTCCTCTCCTTACGCCTTCCTCTTTGTATTGGACTGATGAAGCCACTGCGTGGCGAAACGTTTCCTGAATAAAGATTCCCATATGCTGCATAAGTGTCTCAATCTTCAACATGTCGGTTTTTCAAACCATTCATCACAACTGTCAGACACAGCAGCATCATGGGATCTTGTTACAAAGAATTCTTCAACACTTGTTCAACCTTTGGACGAAGACCTACTTCGACTAGTGGATGGTACCACTATGACCCCGCCTCCAACTGCTTCACGTCACCTCACTACAGTATATAAGCCACGTCTACGGCCCTATGCTGTACATTCTACAAGATTGATGGACTGAACACATCGACTCCAGGTTGAGGGACTGATTACCTCATTCTCCTCCTCTCCTTACGCCTTCCTCTTTGTATTGGACTGATGAAGCCACTGCGTGGCGAAACGTTTCCTGAATAAAGATTCCCATATGCTGCATAAGTGTCTCAATCTTCAAAGACAAAGCCAATACTTCCTTACATCCCTATGGTTCATCTGTGTCTTCAACTTCCACTCGTGTCCCCTCGATCCTGGTCCTTTTAACAGTCTCTTCCTCTCTGTTCTATCCTTCCTAGACTTTAGTATGCCCTTATCATGTCTCCCCTTGTTCTCACCACGGTAGTTCATTTTAGTTCCTTGAACTTCTCCTCAGTTCTGGTACCAGCCTGGTTGCAAACCTTTAGATCTTTTGTAGTTTCTTCGGGTGTGGACTCTATGTTAGGGCTGCATACTCATTGAGTGACCTAATATATATATCGTGTATAAGATTTTGTATTCAAGTTAATGAACGCGATTCTATAACATAAGAATGTAATAATGTAAGCGGCATCTTGCAGGTACATTTTAAGTTGTACGGATTTTGCGTATTTCTGTGATATGCTCAGTGTTATATTTACCCCAGGTCCTTGTCACTCTCATATGTGTAGAATCTTTCCGCCAGTGCAGTATTCTGTGCTCGGTCTGCTCTTACCTTTCCCAATTCGCCTAAAGTTTTTTTTCGGGCTGAACTTGAGAAACCATTCGCTTGATTATACTTATAATCCTCTCCTGGTTTTATTCTTACTAGCTTTGCTTCATGCGCAGACACAGTTCCTGACCAGCCGGGCTGTAGCTCAAACGTCGGTTTACGTGCGGCCAGCAGTACCAGCTTGGTTGATCAGATCCAGATCCACCTCGAGGCCTTGTCACTGACCGTGCCGTGGGGACAATGACCCCCGAAATCCCCTCCAGATAAACACACAGAATTCAACCTGCTCAGGTTGGTCGTTCATATAGATTAGCAACAGGAGTGGTCTTCACACTGATCCTTGCAGAACCCCACTCGTTATTCTCCCTTCTGAGGTCTCATTCCTTACTGTCATTCTCTGCTTTCTGTCACTCAGGTGTTCGCTAACCCATTCGGGTACTCTGCCTTCCATCCTTGCCTGTTCCTCCATTTTCTAGATTAATCTCTGATGTGGTACTGTATCAAATGCTTTCCTACATTCCACAGAGATGCAATCCACCCAGTCCTATCTGGCTTGCTTTATTTTTGACTGTCATAGAACTCTAGTAACATTCCAAGACAGGATTTTTCATCCCTAAATCACTGATGGTTTTCTGCAAATAATCTCTTCTTCATGTGCTCTTATATTCTTTCCCTTACTTTCTTTGATAAAACTTCTAACAGTATCCATGTTAGAGATACTGGCCTGTAGTTCAGTTAGTATGTGTTAGTTACCACCTGTTAAAAGGCACTTGTCGGAAAGAGACTTGGCCGATGGGACTGAGATTTCCTTTAACCTCTCCTCGTAGGACATGCTCATTAGCTCCGGGACTAGTCTTGTTGCAAACCTTTGCACTTTCTCTAGTTTCCTTACGTGCTTGGCTAGGTGTGGATTCCAAACTGTTGCTGCATACTGCAATATATGCCTAACGTATACGGTGTACAGGGTCTTGAACGATTCCTTATTAAGATGTCGGAATGCTGTTCTTAGATTTGCTAGTCGCCCGTATGTGTGTGTGTGTGTGTGTGTGTGTGTACTCACCTAGTTGTGGTTGCAGGGATAGAGTCACAGCTCCTGGCCCCACCGCTTCACTGGCCACTACTAGGTCACTCTTCCTGCGCTATGAGCTTTATCATACCTCTTCTTAAAGTTATGTATGGATCCTGCCTCCACTACATCACTTCCCAGGCTATTCCACTTCCTGACAACTGTGTGATTGAAGAAATACTTCCTAACATCCCTGTGATTCTTCCGTGTCTTCAACTTCCAACTGTGACCCCTTGTTGCTGTGTCCCATCTCTGCAACATCCTGTCTTTGTCCACCTTGTCAATTCCTCTCAATATGTTATCATATCCCCCCTATCTCTCCTGTCCTCCAGTGTCGTCAGGTCGATTTTCGTTAACCTCTCCTCGTAGAACATACCCCTTAGCTCTGGGACTAGTCTTGTTGCAAACCTTTGCACTTTCTCTAGTTTCCTTACATGCTTGGCTAGGTGTGGGTTCCAAACTGGTGCCGCATACTCCAATATGGATCTAACGTACACAGTGTACAAGGTCCTGAACGATTCCTTATTAAGATGTCGGAATGCTGTTCTTAGGTATGCTAGGCGTCCGTATGCTGCTGTAGTTATTTGGTTGATTTGCGCCTCAGGAGATGTGCCCGGTGTTATACTCACCCCAAAATCCTACAAACCTCGAGTGAGGTTTGTAGTCTCTGGCCTCCTACACTGTACTCCGTCTGTGGTCTTCTTTGCCCTTACACAATCTTCACGACTTTGCACTTGGTGGGGTTGAACTCCAAGAGCCAGTTTCCACACCAGGCCTGCAGCCTGCCCAGATCCCTTTGTAGTTCTGCCTATTCCTCGTTCGACTGAATTCTTCTCATCACCTTCACATCATCTACAAACAGGGACACTTCGGAGTCTATTCCTTCCCCTGTGGCACCCCGCTCGTTATAGGTGCCCACTCTGACACCTCGCCACGTATCATGACTCGCTGTTGTCTTCCTGACAAGTATTCCCTGATCCATTGTAGTACCTGCCCTGTTATCCCTGCTTGGTCCTCCAGTTTTCGCACTAATCTCTTGTGTGGAACTGTGTCACATGCTTTCTTACAGTCTTGCTGTCACCCTGTCATAGATCTCCAGTAGGTACGTGACACAGGATTTCCTGTCCCTGAAACCGTGCTGGCTGTCGTTGATAAGCTCATTCCTTTCTAGGTGCTCCACAACTCTTCTCTTGATAATCTTCTCCATGACTGTGCATACTATACATGTCAGTGACACCTGTCCGTAGTTTAATGTTTCGTGTCTGTCTCCTTTTTTAAAAAATTGGGACTACATTTGCTATCTTCCATACCTCAGGTAGTCGTCCTGTTTCGATAGATGTGTTGATTGTTAGTTGTACAGAGAGTGCCTCTGCTCCCTTACTCAGGACCCATGGAGAGTTTTTATCCGGCCCATCGCCTTTGAGGTATCTAGCTTGCTAGCAGCCTCTTCAATTCTTCCTCGGTTGTATGTATTGTGTCCAACATTAGTTGGTGTAACCCACCTCTCCGTCTTTCTGGAGTCCCTTCTGTCTCCTCTGTAGACACTTCTTCGACTCTCATATTGAGCTCCTCACATACTTCACGGTCGTTTCTTGTGACCTCCCCTCCTTCTTTCCTCAGCCTGATTACCTGGTCCTTGACTGTTGTTTTCCTCCTGATGTGCCTGTACAACAGCTTTGGGTCAGTTTTGGCGTTTGCTGCTGTCATTCTCGTACTATCTTTGGGCCTCCCTTCTTACCCCGTGCATATTCATTTCTGGCTCTATGACTGCTTTCCTTTTTTTCCTAGGTCCTTTGCCTTCTATATTTCTTCCATTCTCTAGCACACTTGGTTTTGGCCTCCCTACACTTTTGGGTGAAACAAAGGCTCATCCTGGCATTTTTCGTTATTTCTGTTACCCTTGGGTATAAACCGCTCCTCAGCTTCCTTGCATATTGTTGTCACATATTCCATTATCTCATTTACTGATTTCCTTGCCAGTTCTCTGTCCCACTGAACCCCATGCAGGAAATCTTTCATGCCTGCATAGTCCCCTCTCTTGTAGTTTGGCTTCATTCGTCCGGCCCTTCCCGTTTTCCACTCCACTTGTAAGTCTATGTATTCGAAGCTCAGAACCACATGATCACTGGCCCCCGAGGGGTCTTTCATATGTGATGTCCTCAATATCTGCACTACTTAAGGTGAATACTAGGTCCAGTCTCGCTGGTTCATCCTCTCCACTCTCTCTCTCTGGTAGTGTCCCTTATGTACTGGTACATGAGATTTTCCAGTACCACCTCCATCATCTTAGCCCTCCACGTTTCTGGGCCCCCATGTGGCTCCAGGTTCTCTCAGTCGATTTCCTAGTGGTTGAAGTCACCCATAATCAGCAGCTTTGCCCTGCTCGCATGAGCCCTTCTGGCCACTTCAGCCAGTGTGTCAACCATCGCTCTTTTACTCTCATCATACTCTTGCCTTGGCCTCCTGCTGTTCTGTGGTGGGTTATACATCACTGTAATTAGCACACTGGAACCTACAGACTGAAGTGTTCCTATTATGTAATCTCTTGCTTCACCTCTGTCTCCTCTCTTCAGCTCATCAAAAATCCCATCGGTTTTTGATGAGCAGTGCCACTCCTCCACCCCCTCTGTCTTTCCTCAGGATATGATACCCCATTGTAAAGATGGCATGTGTTATTATCCCTGTGAGCATGGTTTCTATGAGAGCTATGATATCCGGTGATGCCTCTTTGACTCTTTTGTGCCACTCCTCCCACTTAT